>NW_007727753.1:256459-367176 GCF_000696425.1 Galeopterus variegatus | reverse complement strand
GGATCGCAACCCTCAGTGTTGCCCCCGTACCGGACCGGGGACCGGCAACGGGATTGCAACCCTCGGTGTTGCTCCCGCGCCCCGCCCAGCCAGTGAGTGGGAACGGGTCTGCATGTGGGATCCGAACCCTCGGGCGGGAGCGCCGCCGCGCTTCCTAAGCGGCGCACCATCCAGTGTGCCACCGGGCCGGCCCAGTAAGTTGTTATTTTTGTTTGGCAGCTGGCCGGTATGGGGATCCAAAACCATGACCTTGGTGTTAAGGTTACGCTCTAACCAACTAACTGGCCAGCCCCAGTAAGTTGTTAATTATAGTCACCGTACAGTACTATAGAACACAAAGGTCTTATTCCTCCTGTCTAGCTGTAATTTTGTATCCGTTAACCAACCCCTCTCACCACCACCCCGCTTCCCAGGTTGCCCTTCATGTAACCACTGTTATACTCCCTACTTCTATGTGATTAACTTTAGAACTTGGATTCTTGGTAGCATTGTTAAATCACTGAAAGCACTTGTTCCTGGAGCTTCTCTGTTTTTGACCTCTTGTGATGTGAAATAATGAATTTGAATTTCCTTACTGCTTAAGCTTGGTTTTTGGAAGGCATTCTGGCTTATGCCATGTAGCAGGGACAATCTGGTCAGGGCCCAAGTGGGGCAATTCTGGACCTCCAACTCTTCTTGCTATCCTTGTGTGGTCTGATCAGGATTCAGTCATTGGAGAGAGCACCCCTTGGCTGAGTTTGGGTCCCTGTGGGTATGCTATAGTCAGGAGACGCTGACCTGGCCCATTAGGCTTTCATAGTGGGAGATGGTCTTTAGAAGTTACCCTTTCACCACACATTGGGGAGGAATGACCCACAAACAGCAACTGGGAGACTGGAGGAAGAGGAAGACGGAACAAACATTGATTACCCCTCTTGCCGTGTTTCTGTTCCAAGAAGTCTTCCACAGCATGCCTCTCTTCTAGCATAATTGATAAATCACTATGTTCTGTCTTCTTTTCCCATAAATTACTTTGAATCAGTCAGGACTCCTTTGGTTGAAAGCGACAGAAGTCCACTTGAATTGGTTTTCTTGGCTCATATAATAGAGAAGTATTAAGGATATTCTAGTTTTAGGATCCAGGCTCTCAAAGACATTAGGAATCAATCCATCAGTATTAGTTATCAAATGTTATGTAACAAATCACCCTAAAACTTATGGCTTAAAACAGCAACAATCAATGATCATTTCTCCAGTTTCTAACAGTCAGGAATTCAGGAGCAGCTTAGCTGGATGGTTCTAGCCTGAGGTCTCTCATGAGGTTGCAAGCCAGATATTGGTCAGGGCTGCAGTATACACTTCCAAGTGGCTCATTCACATGGCTGTCAAATTGGTGCTAGTTGCTGACAGGAGGTGTGTTAGTTCGTTTTTGTGTTGCTATAACAGAATATCTAAGACTGGGTAATTTATAAAGAGGTTTATTTGGCTCATGACTCCAGGACAGCTGCATCTGGTACAGGCCACAGGCTGCTTTCGCTCATGGTGGAAGGCAGCAGGGCAGTTGGTGGGTGCAAGGAGATCTCAAAGCTAGGGGAAGCAAGAGAGAGAGGGAGGGGAGTTGCCAGGCTCCTTTTAACAATTAGCACTCATGGGAACTAATAGATGGAGACCTCACCCAGGTAGGGCATTAATCTATTCATGAGGGATCTGCCCCCATGATCCAAACACCTACCAACACTGCCACACTGGGGATCAGATTCAACATAAGCTTTGGGGAGACAAACACTTCTAAACTCTGTTAGGAGACTTTACTTTCTCCCCACACAGTCCTCTCTGCAGGGCTGATTGAGTGTACTCACATCATGACAGCTGACTTCCCCCAGAGTGAGCAATACAAGAGACCAAGGCAGAAACTGCAATGCCTTGGAAATCAAACACTGTCACTTCTACCATATTCTGTCGGACACAAAGAACAGCTCTGACTCTATGTGGGACGAGGCTATACAAGGGCGCTGATCCCAGGAGGTGAGAATTGGTGGGGACTATCTTGGAAGATGCCCATAGTATCCCTCCATCCTTCCTTCCCTGTTGGCTCTGCTTTTCCTATGTGAAGGCTTCATTTTCACAAAGGTCCTCCCCAAATAGTGAATATGATGACCATCAACATCTCCAGGTTCACATTCTACATGCTTAGTGAGAAAGTGCCTCTTTCTCAAAAGTTCTGGCAAGAGTCCCCAGACAGATTTGGATTGGCATAATTTGTGTATTTTATCTCTGAACCAATCACTGTGGTCTAGAGAAGGCCATGCTCTGATTGGCCAGACCTAGATTCATGCCATGCTCTGATTGGCCAGACCTAGATTCATGCCATGCTCTGATTGGCCAGACCTAAGCCACACCCCCAGCCCTAGAACTGAGGGTAGAGTTGGCAGCACTTAGAGGCCCATGGAGGGAATGAGGAAGGGGAGGTTCCTAAAGGAAAAAATCAAGGTGCCATTACTGAACTATGACAAATGCTGGGCAGGAAAAACAACATATGTCCACCTCATCTCCCTCCCTCCTGCTCCCACTACACATTTTAGTGTCCCTTGGTGGCACTTTTCTTGTGGGATCATTTGCTTTCTTAGCTTGCTTCTAGTGGTCGGTAGAATTCTAAGGTGGCCCCCAAGATCTCCACCCCCAGTGTAAGTGCACCTTCTCCCAGTTATTCAACCAAAGATTAATCTAGATGAAAGAATTTTTCAAATGTAATTAAGGTCCCAGAATCAGTTGACTTTAAGATAGAGAGATTATCCTGGGTGGGTCTAACCTAATCAGGTGAGCCCTTAAAGGGGATGGGGTTCTTCCTGGCAAGGAAGATTCAAATTGTGAGAGATTCAACACAAGAGAGATTCTCTGTTGCTGGCTTTGAAGTTGGAAGTGGGTACATAATCAGAAATGCCAGCAGCCTCTAGAAGTGGAGGGTGGCCCTGCACTGACAGCCAACCAGGAAGCAGGAACCTCAGTCCTACAACCACAGGAACTGAATTTTTCCAACAACCCAAGTGACCTTTGAAGTGAATCTTCCCCCAGAGCCTCCAGAGAACTCAACCTTGATCTCAACTTCGTGATATCCCAAGCAGTAAACCCAGGAATACAGTACCAAATTTCTGATCGACAGATCTGTGAACTAATATGTGTGTATTGTTTTAAGCTGCCAAGTTTCTGATAATTTGTTATGCAGCAACAGAAAACTACTACACTTCCCTATGGACTCTAAGATCCCTAAAGTAGGGAGCTTCTCTTTCATTTTCTTAACCCCCTCATCCCCAGTAGGACCTGGAACACAAGAATGTCCCTATTCCTGCCTCCAGTTCCACTATCCAAGAAAGAGAGGGAGAACTCAGCTCTTTATCATCCTATCCCCACCCACCAACTCCCAACTCCCCCTCCCTCAGGAGCCTGCCAAGGAAGCTGCTCTGCTTGGCTTTCCACAAACAGCCTGTGCCCCACCAGGCCCAGGAGGGCAGCTTGACCGATCTCCACTTCCTGCTCTCTTCCCTCAGAGACCTTTGACCAGCCCTATTGATCTGGACTCCTGGGCAGGCAGTTGGACCAACAGACAGACGCCATGAGGGCTCTACTGCTCCTGGGGTCCCTGCTGGTGAGCCTGGAGCCTGCATTTTCGGTGAGGGCTGTGGGAACCAGGATTATGCCAGGATGGCCCTGGGGGTCCCTATCACAGCCTTGGCCTCTGCTCATGACCTGTGGGTCCAGGCGACTTGGAGGCCTGTACAGAAAAGTGAGGCCAGCCCAGAAGGCCCACGATGAGGAGATAGACAACCGAAGCTGGGGGATTTGAGGGCACAGCCTGCATTTCTAGGGGAGAGGGGACCTTGAGGAGACAATGGGAGGAGGATGGAGAGGTCCAGGTCTTGTGAGGAGATCTCTGCATTTCTGGGCTGTGAGAGGAAGCTGAGGACTAGCCTGGGATCAGGGGCAGGCTATGACTTTCTAGGCAAATTCCCTGCCTTCTTTCCTCCCCTTCAGCCTCCACCTTGGAAAGCCCCCATTGAGCACAGAGCGGGGGAGCCCACAGTGGGTAAGTAGCCCGGCTCCTCCTCCTAAGACACCCATGGGTGGGGATGAGTATGGTGGGGAGTGTGCAGTCTCGGGGCAGTCTCTGGCCCTTGGGGTGAGGGAGAGGATCCTGGATACTCTTCACTCTCATCCTCAGAGTTGTTCTGCTGGCATTCAGACCTGAGTGCCTACTAGGTGCCAGGTCTTGTGCCCATGGGCACCAGTGAACCACAGTGGTAGTGAGCTGTGTGCTCCTTGAGGGCAGGGCTTGGGCTATCTCTGAGTGACCAGTCCAGAGTCTGGCTCAAGCAGGTGCTTAGGGTGTGTGCTGCTGACGCCCTCACACCTGGGCTCCTACCAGTCTTCCTCAGTTTCCCCAGCCTCCTCCCTTCTTTTCCTTTCCTCAATATATCTCATAGGCATAAGTCATGCTAGACAGAGGCCAGGGCCCTCGATGGGCAAAGAGGGATCAACAGCAAAGCTCTGGAGCCCAAATGCCTCTAAATTCCAGCTTCATCACTTATGAGCTAGGTGACTCTGGGCAGTGACCTCTGGGCAGTGACTTGACCTCTCCAAGCTTCAATTTCCTCATCTGTAAAACCAGGCTGGTAATAGTAAACCTCTCAGGGTTGTTGAGACAGAGAAATGAATTGTTAATCCGCACAAGGCACTCAGCCCAGAGCCTGGTGCATGGTAAATGCTTTAAAAATGTTAGCTTTTATTATCAAACTCCCTCTTAGATGAGGGGTGCCTGTCATCTCCCCCTTCCTCAAACCCTGCCATAGCTCTCCATTGCCTTCTTATTTCCAGTACTAAATATATATATATTTAATATTATATTATGTTATATATATTATATTATATATGTTATATATATATTATTTGACACATATTGATTGTACATATTTATGGGGTACAGAGTTATATTTCCGTACCTGCATACAATTTGTAATGATCAAATCAGGATAATTAGCATATTCATAATTGCAAAAACTTGCCATTTCTTTGTGATGAGAGCATTTGAGCTCCTCTCTTCTGGCTAATGGAGCACATACATAAATTTTCTTTAAATGGGCACTAAATATTTACCTAGACTGTGCAATGTACCAGGGCTTGTGAGCTAGATGGACTCTGCTCTGGTGAGCCTGGCCTGGTAAGGTCAAACCCAGGCCCTTTAGGATGACATTGAGGCCTAGCTCAATCCAACCCTGGACTCCCTCAGCCTCCTCTCTTCACTCCACCCCAGCCAAAAGGCTCTCCTCCCGCCTGTCTGACCCACCCTTGGTGCCCTATCCTTGCTAATCACCTACCCAAGAGTCCCCTTCCTCTCTGTCCATCCCATTTGCATGTTATAGGTCCCTCTCAGGTCCCTCTATCTTCCTTTACTGTCCTGGCCCTGGTCTGGCCTTCAGCAAGTGCCATTATGCCTTTAACAACAAAATAGCAACAAATACTTATTGAGCACATACTATGTGCCAGACACTGTGCTAAGTGTTTTACAGGTGTTATCTCATTAAGCTTCACAACATTCTCCTGAGGTATAGATAGGCAATTCTCTTTATTCACCATAGTTCTGTTCTATAAAGTCACTGTGAAAACATTGAATTAGCAAATATTTCTAGGTTCCTGTGAACTTCTGGTCATGGTATCTTCATCAACCATCAGTATAAAACCTTGTTTTATGTGTGATTCTGTTTATAAACATCTTATTTAATATACATATATGCTGTTGATTCCTTAACACTGCACTCACACCAGCAGCACTGTAACTTATGCCTGAAGGAAGCTTATCTAACACATGTTTTCTCAGAAAGGCACATCACAGCCTTCTTGTGCTTAGAAGCACCAGACGGTGCTTCAGCAATAGGCTCGCGGGCCATTTCCAACAGCAAAATCACCATCAAAAAGCACAAAATGTGTGGGCCGGCCCGGTGGCGCACTGGATAGTGCGCCGCTTGGGAAGCGCGGCGGCACTCCCGCCCGAGGGTTCGGATCCCACATACAGACCGGTTCCTGCTCACTGGCTGAGCGAGGTGCGGGAGCAACACCGAGGGTTGCGATCCCGTAGCCGGTCCCGGTCCGGTACGGGGGCAACACTGAGGGTTGCGATCCGTTGCCGGACACGGAAAAAAGACAAAAGACAAAAAAAAAAAAAAGCACAAAATGTGAAAACACTACACTACATAGACTGTGAAGAGGACACTGGTTTACGGTGTGAGAGCTAAAACAAGAAGCAGAGCGTTACCCATTGGACCTCAGCTGGGAATGTGCAAATTGTTCACCAGTCTGTACATGCCCACAAATGGCCCTGAAAACATCGCAAGTATTGATTTGGGGGTTACAAATAAATTTTAGCAAGTGGGCAGACTGGCAAATATGGAATTGGTGAACAATGAGGATCGATTGTGCTATTATTATTGCCATCTTACAGATGAGGAAACCGAGGCTCGGAGTGATTAAGTGACTTAAATGTTCAACAAGTATTTATTAAGCCCCTCCTGTGTGGCAAGCACTCTTCTGGGCTTTGGGGCTGCAGACTTGCCCAAGGTCACACAGGGAGCGGGTGGTGGAGCCAGGAGTCGACTCCAGCTGTCTGACTCCAGAACACAACTTAAGCAGGATGCTGTCTTGAACGAGCAATGATCTGTTCAAGGTTATGTCCTTTTCCCAATCAGACCCTGAGGGGCAGTGCGTGGGCAGTTGGACACAGGGAAAGTTCTCAGGGAGTGTGTTATCCCTGCAGTGCTCACTGTCACTGGGGAGCCCTGCCACTTCCCCTTCCAGTACCACCGGCAGCTGTACCACACATGCATCCACAAGGACCGGCCAGGCCCCCGGCCCTGGTAAGACTACCCAGTACAGGTGGGAGCAGGGGGCTGGGAGAGATGAACTCTGCCCGTCCTTCTGTCCAAGGAACCCTGCTTGGAGAGAGGGGGCTATGATAGGGGAGGGCAGGCCAGTCCGCTGGGCAGAACGGGGAAGCCTTATCTCTTTCTACAGGTGTGCTACCACGCCCAACTTTGATCGGGACCAGCAATGGGGGTACTGCCTGGAGCCCAAGAAAGTAAAAGGTGCTGCACACAGCCTCTGCGGTGGCCCAGGGCTCTACCCTCCGCCCCCCCCCCCACTCTTCTGGGTATCATCGGACCCCACACAACTGGGATTCTAGGCCCAGCCCCTTCCCTCCCTCCACAATACCCTTCAGAAGCTCAGAGGGAGAGTTCTGGGATGGGGTAGCCCCATTTTGCAGGCGGGTAAACTAAGGCTTGGAAACTTGGAGTATCAACATCATAAGACAAGGAGGTTCAGGTAGGGACTTGGCCTCCATCTGTCTGACTCAGGTTCTCCACTCTTCCTCTCATGGTGTCCATCTCTCAGACCACTGCAGCAAACACAGCCCCTGCCAAAAGGGAGGGACCTGTGTGAACATGCTAAGCGGCCCACACTGCCTCTGCCCAGAACACCTCACTGGGAAGCACTGCCAGAGAGGTAAGGAGATGCTAAGGGCCAGGGGAGGGGGCGCTGGGGAACAGGAGCAGCCCTGGGCCCACTGAAGAGGTCCCTGGATCTGCAGAGATTTAGCATGGTCCCAGCCTCTCCTGAGATCACTGCCCCCTTTTGTCCACAGAGAAGTGCCATGAGCCTCAGCTTCTCCAGTTCTTCCATGAGAATGAGATATGGCATAGAACTGGGCCAACAGATGTGATGCAATGCCAGTGCAAAAGTCCTGGTGTCCTCTGCAAGCTGCTGGCCAGCCAGGGTGAGTAAATTGGTTGAGAGCAGGCCAGGGAGGAGGGCTGAAGGTCAGGAGGAGAAGCTGACAGGAGGTCAGGTGGTGTGCCCATGGAAAGGGAGCTCTCTGAGGGGTCTTCAGGCTCAGGGGCGCCTCATTGCTTTTCTTCTCCCAGCCTGCAGCACCAACCTGTGCCTCAATGGTGGCCGCTGCCTAGAGGCAGAGGGCCACCGCCAGTGTCATTGCCCCAAGGGCTACATCGGACCCTTCTGCGAAGTGGGTGAGTGAGGGTCTCAGGAGAAACAGGTCACCACCACGTGGGAAGAACTTGCTGAGAGGGATGAGGGACAGTAAGCAAAGTGGAAAAGAGGGCGATGGGAGAGTCATCCCCTGGCTTCAGGGAACCCCCTCTCTCGCCAGACATTGAGGCGAGCTGCTATGATGGCCGCGGTCTCAGCTACCGCGGCATGGCCAGAACCACTCTCTCGGGTGCACCATGTCAGCCGTGGGTCTCGGAAACCTCCTACAGGAATCTGACTGCGCAGCAGGCGCTAAGCCAGGGACTGGGCAGCCATGCCTTCTGCCGGTGCTCTGCATGGGGCGGGGTGGGGCATCCCCCGCTGCTCTAGGGCCTTCTGGGGCTCCCTAGGCTCTAACAGCGCCCCCTCTTGTGGTTATAGGAATCCGGATAATGACACCCGCCCGTGGTGTTACGTGTTGAGGGGCGACCGGCTCAGCTGGGAGTATTGCGACCTGGCACGGTGCCAGATCCCCGCCCGGGCGGCACCTTCGACCCGGCTCCTCCCTGGGCGTCAGGACCTGCCCATGCCCACGCCTTCGGCACTGCAGAAGCCTCAGCCCACAACCGAGACTCCGCCTCAGTCCCAGACCCCAGGTAGATAGACCGGCGAGAAGTTCGAACAGAGAGGGCGCAGGGCGAGCTAGATTCCGGCCAGCCTCAGCCTGGGCTCCTCCCACAGCCTTGCCTGCGACACCCGAGCAGCGGACTCCCCTGCCCACGACCAGCCCGGTCCACTGCGGACATCGGCTCCGGAAGGGGCTGTCCTCGCGGAGCCGCATCGTCGGCGGACTGGTGGCGCTGCCCGGGGCGCACCCCTACCTCGCCGCGCTGTACTGGGGCCACAGTTTCTGCGCCGGCAGCCTCATCGCCCCCTGCTGGGTGCTGACAGCGGCTCACTGCCTGCAGGACCGGCGAGTCGCCGCCCCCCAGCTCACCTTCCGCGACACTCGCTCCTTTATCCTCCGAGTCAGCTTCCACCCACACCCGAACCCGCGGTCTATCTTTCCCCGCCCCATCCTTCTCTCCACCCTCCCCTCACCCCTCCGGAGCTCCGCAGGAAGACGGTGAAACCCGGGAAGGGGTTCGGGAGCAGGGGGCCGAACGCTGTGGCCGACTCCGAGCGCGCTGCCTCTTCCCCTCCCCTCCCGCAGGCCGGCGCCCGAGGAGCTGACGGTGGTGCTGGGCCAGGACCGCCATAACCAGAGCTGTGAGCAGTGCCAGACGCTGACCGTGCGCTCCTATAGCCTGCACGAGGCCTTCTCTTCCATCAGCTACCAGCACGACCTGGGTGCGTGGGGCGCCCCCGCGACGATGGAGAGAGGGTGGGGAGGGCTCGGGGCCCCGGCGTCCCGGCGTCCCCGCCTCACGCTCCTCTCCACCCGGGTTAGCTCTGCTGCGCCTGCAGGAGAGCGCGGACGGCAGCTGTGCGCTCCTGACGCCTTACGTTCAGCCGGTGTGCCTGCCGAGCGGCGCCGCCCTACCCGCCGAACCCGAGGCCAAGCTCTGCGAGGTGGCCGGCTGGGGCCACCAGTTCGAGGGTAGGCACAGCAGCTGGGGGCCGGAGGGAGACCTTTGACCACCAGGGTTGGCCAGAGAAGCCCGCAGCTTTGGTATCGTCCAGGATGCCTAT
This sequence comes from Galeopterus variegatus, assembly GCF_000696425.1. Lineage (NCBI taxonomy): Eukaryota > Metazoa > Chordata > Mammalia > Dermoptera > Cynocephalidae > Galeopterus > Galeopterus variegatus. The sequence goes on along the minus strand of NW_007727753.1, from coordinate 357,474 downwards.
TGGAGAGGCGGCGCTGCTCTGATGAGTTGTGAGAACGTGCAGGTCCCTTGTCTCTGCAGTCCGCTTCTCCCAAGGCCTGGGATTCACTGTCGGGGTCCCCAAATCTCCTAGGGATACAGGGAGAATCTCACTTACTCTCGGTTCCCTCTGGCCGCTGGCCCAGCGCTCGAGCAGCGGGTGGACTACTTTGGGAGCCAGATTCTGAGACCCTCGCTGGGGCTTGGGGGCGGGCCTTCTGCTTCCTCTCTGCCCGTTCAAGTCCCGAGCTCGGGCCTCGGCTTCCTTGCCGACGAAATGGAGTTAACGGCAACTTCCTCCCTCTCGGGCTTGCTGCGGGGGAGGAAGGACCTGAATGTTTGGAAGCGCCTGGTGCAGCTTCATCCATCGTCCGGGCGGCGAGCATTGTCTAGAGGGGTGTGAGAAAGGCGCTCTGGGTTCGCAGGAGCAGAGGAATATTCCAGCTTCCTGCAGGAGGCGCAGGTGCCCTTCATCTCCCTGGAGCGCTGCTCGGCCCCGGACGTGCACGGAGCCGCCATCCTCCCTGGTATGCTCTGCGCTGGCTTCCTCGAGGGCGGCACTGACGCATGCCAGGTGAGCCCTTGGGCCTAGTTGGCGCTCTCTCGCCAGCCCGTCGGGTGCAGAGCCCAGGCCGAGGGCGCTGAGCTGCGTGTCCCCCGTCCAGGGTGACTCTGGGGGTCCTCTCGTGTGCGAAGACGAGGCCGAAGGGCACCGACTAATCCTGCGAGGCGTTATCAGCTGGGGCTCAGGCTGTGGCGACCGCTACAAACCGGGCGTCTACACCGACGTGGCCAACTACCTGGCTTGGATCCGGGAGCACACCGTTTCCTGACCTCCCAGGGACTCATCTTTCCTCCCTGGGAGGGTGGCTGAGGCGTGATCAGGGACAGCAAGGATTGTGTCCCATTTCCCCCCGAGCTGCCAGCTGGGCGCGAACTCAATAAAGTGCTTTGAAAGTGCTGAGAGGGACAGCTCTTCAGGGGGTTGGAAGTGCCAAGACAAAAAATCAGTGAGCAGCTTCTCCACGGCCCTCAGAGAACAGGGTCTGTGAAATTTTAACACGCAAGGTTTAGACTCCTGTCCAGCTAACATTTACAGAGCGTTATTGGTAAGATCATTCCGCATATTTTTCCTCATAGCAAACTCATTCACGTTTTAAGTTCACAGAGCAGCGGTTTTCAGCCTTGACTGTACAGCGTAATCCCCTGGGGAGCCTTTTGAGCCTATCTATGCCCAAGATCCTCCTCAGGCCAATTAAATCGGTATCACTAGGAATCGGGCGTGGGTAGTGGTATGTTTTTAAAACGCCCCAGGTAATTGCACGTGCAGCCACGTTTGAGAACCATGACTAGAAATGCTTACCATTAGTATGGACCCTGAAGGGAGCTTGAAATATTCTCATCCCCACCCCAACTCGCACTAGGGCAGTGGGTCTCTAAGACCCTGGACCAGCAGTAGCGTATCCAGGGAACTCGTTAGACGTGCAGATTCTTGGGCTACATCTCATACCGAAACAGAAATTCTGGGGTGGGCCCAGCAACCTGTAACAGACTTCCAGGGGATTCCGATGCTCTCTAACGTTTGAGAACCACAGTCTGGGACTTGAATGGTTCCCTTGCAGGCGGAGAGGTCCTGCTGTCCAGACAAGACATCTTTCTTTTTGCTCTTAAACCCATCTTTTTGATGGGCCATTATAAGTTGGGTTTCGAGGGTCATTTTGAGTCCTACGCGATTCTCTCACGCACGCTAACTTTACAGCTTCCCTAGGCATAAAACGTGAACGCCCCCCATTCTCCAGCCTAGGTAGCCGCTCTGTGACGCCGCCGTGTCTCACGTCACAGACCCGCCCCTCTCATACGTCATAGCGCCGCAGGCGTTCCTAGTGCTCGCCTCAGAGGGACGTCCCTCCCGAGCGCAAGGCGGAGCGGCGAGCACTGAGCGTGATGGGCGACTGGAAGGGCTACATCAGTGCGGTGCTGCGGGACCAGCGCATCGACGACGTGGCCATCGTTGGCCACTCGGACAATCGCTGCGTGTGGGCATCGCGGCCCGGGGGCCTGCTGGCGGCTATCTCACCGCAGGAGGTGGGCGTGCTCACCGGGCACGACCGGCGCACGTTTCTGCAGGCGGGCTTGAGCGTGGCGGGTCGCCGCTGCTGCGTCATCCGCGACTACCTGTTGGCGGAGGGGGACGGCGTGCTGGATACGCGCACCAAGGGGCTGGACGGGCGCGCCATCTGCGTGGGCCGCACGCCGCGCGCGCTCCTCGTGCTCATGGGCCGACGCGGCGTGCACGGGGGCATCCTCAACAAGACGGTGCACGAGCTGATCCGCGGGCTGCGCACGCAGGGCGCCTAGCAGGGCAGGCATGCCGCCCGGAGCCGCGGCAGTACGGCCGGAATAAACTGTGATCCTGGGCGCCCAATGCGCTTGGGAGGTTGCACGTAAGGAAACTGGTTTATGAGAAGATCCTTGCAGAAGGGTTACCTGGTGGGGCTGGGATTGAGTCTAGAGGCTGCCCAGCCTCCCGTGTCCTACGCCCCGCCCTCCCATCCGTGGATGCTTTGTGGAAGCCTCTGGCCTGACTGCTGCTCCTTGGCGCCTTCCCAGGGTCCTAAGGACCCTGCAGCTGAGGAAGAATAGCCCAAGGGCAGGGGGCTTCTCAAATTCTCTACCTCAGGCCTTAGCATCCGTCCTCACAGAAATTTCCACACATCTAGACAGTAAAGGGAGTCTCCTCCCATCCTGCCAGCATCTCTCCCCAGGCACACACCAGCTAGGGCCGTGGGGTGAGGGAGTCAGGCGGGAGGCCGGGTACTTCTCACCCCCTCCACTTGGCTGGCGGAAACACTAGCAAGGGCTGTGAGTGGGTGACAGGATGGGGCTGGTAGCTTAGAGAGCAGTTCTGGGGTGCTCAGGCTCCTGCATCTCCCCCAAGTCCTTCAGGGATGGCCCACTGAAGGGCACATATCCAACACCATCACAACTGGGTCTGGGGCCCTGCAACCTTCCTTCCCCCTTACTACCCCCGGTGGCCCAAAGGCCCCAGAGGAGTCCTTGGACTCGAGGGGGGAATTTTGACATCCCCCACTCCTTGACCCTCACTCTGCAGGCCTCAGCTTCAGGGTGCCCTATGGAGGAGGAAGAATGGAAGAGCTGGGGTGGGTTTAAGTGAGGCCTGGTTTATTGCCCAGAGATAGAGGACAAAGGTGGAAGGGAGGGTGTGTGGCCCCTGCCCCCTATGCGCTGGGGCCCAGGGCACGGTCTCGTCAATCTTCACCCACCCTGTCCCCTTTCCTAGTGGCTTTGACAACCCCACCTATCACTCATTCTGGAGCACTGGTCTTATCCCAGCAAGAGAGAGTGAGTGTGTGACTGAGGTGGGGGAGTTCAGAGGGCAGGGGTAGACCAGTGGAGGTCAAGCCTGGTGGGGTCAGGGGAGGAGGTGCAGGGAATTCTTCTTGCTCTTGTCTTTGGGGTAGCCCCAGGCCCTAGGAGGGGCTTGCAGGGAGTTTGAATTGTGGATTGGACTCATTAACGTGGAGCCAGGTGTATTGGTGAGGTGAGCTTGCAGGGATGACTTTTCCAGAACTGCATCTGGCCACGGCAGAGCGGGCTGCTGTTGCAGGAGCCTTTGCAGGGAGATAGTGCTGCTGAACCTCAAGACTTGGTCTTGTGTTCTCCGTAGAGGGAGAGCAAAGAGACTTCTAAATGCATAATGAGCATTTAATTCCCTTTTTTTTTTCCATCAGGCGGTGTTGGGAAGCGGATTGTAGTGGTGGTGCTAAAGGCCTGGGTGAGGATAGGAGAATGGTATCATGGAGGCAGGAAGGTGGCAGGGAGGGGTTGAAGATTCAGTCAGTGGCTCAGGCACCCACATCTGTGCACAAGCAAACAGCTGCTCAGTCACAAACTCAGATCCACCCTTACTCCTGCCCATTGTAGTCATGTGTACACGAGGACACAAGTGCAGGCCTCGTACACATGCACCAAGGATCCAGAATTATACCCAGATACCTTGCAACCTGCACACAGCCTCCCACACATGCACTGGCTGACACACACATGTGCACAAATACAAGCTTCTACATGTATACAGGTGGACACAGAGTACACCTGTACAAGCCCATGTGTGCACACACACTGACTCCATCACACAAGCCCAGATCTCTGGGGACCTAAGTAAGGACAGGCCAGCACCTAGGGTGGTATACACACACACACACACACACACACACACACACACACACACACACACACACACACACACACCCGTCTCCCCTTCCACCCTGGGCTCTGTGCATGGGCCCTTCCCTGCTCCAAGCCCGCAGCCTAGAGGCGGGTGGCATTGTGGTGAGCAGGCAATGAGAGGTGGGGAGAGGGCATGGTGGGGGGCAACTCCTCTAGGAAGACCCTGGCAGGCAGCGGGGGTGAGCGGGGCTCGGGCCAGGTGTAGCACAAGGTGGCGCGGGTGATGAGGCGGTCTAGGGGCTGCAGGGAGTGCATCCAGCGGGGCAGGAACTCCCATGTCTGCAGCCACTTGGGCAGGCGCCTGGGGCTGCGACTCTGCAGGATGCTGATGAGCACAACGAAGGCCAGCAGAGCTCCAAAAGGTGTGCCAACACCTACCATGGCCTGCCAGCCTGCCATGGAGATGCCGAACACCAGCGAGGGCAGCAGCAGAAAGCACACGAGGAGGTAGAGGACAGCGAACCAGCGGTACTTGGCCGTGCGTTTGCCCAGTGCCTTGGCCATGCGGATAGGCAGGCGCGTGCAGGGCACCGGATACCACAGCAGGATGCCCGAGATGTTGAAGAAGAAGTGGCAGAGGGCAATCTACAAGGGGGATGGAGGGGCGGAGGGGCTGCAGTGGGCACAGGCCCCCCACTCCTGTATCAGGCCAGCAGAGATAGATAAAGGGGCCTGACCTGGTCTGGGCAGCAGGAAAGTCGTCCCTTAGGGCTGATGTGCCCCCAGATCCCTCAGTGGGGGGGCTGTGCGGGTTATTAAAATATCAAAATACTTTTGGAGCAGTTGGTAAATAACTACTGCCCTGAACTCTCCACATTTCTGCATTGACCCCTTTCTCAGGAATTCCCCCACGGATACTGCCAAAATCCAGCAGCTAAAAGATCAATATTAGTTTCTGGCTAATACTAATACAATTAATATTAGCTCTGCATTCTTCATTGGCCAGCTCCCTGGCCTGTAAGACACCTCCACCGTCTACCTCCTTCCCCTGACTGTACTCATCCTTGGTCCCCCAGGCTAGGCCCGGCCCCCTCTTACAGCACTTTTTCCTCATTGAGTGAATCCAACTTGCTATTCGTTGTTTATTTGTGTGATTATTGAGCAATGTCGTCCTAATAGACACTAAGGCCTTGAGGATGGAATCAGGTCTACTTGGCCCATAATGGTTTCCACCAAGGATAGTGGGTGGATGCCCTTGGTCAGGTCCCACGCCCCAGTCCCAGCCCCATCCTGCTTCAGGCAGGCCTACTCTCCCAGACGCACCTGGAAAGCACTGTTCAGCTTCGCCCTGGGGCTGGCCAGTGCAGCCAGAATGGCTGTGGTGGTGGTGCCGATGTTGGAGCCCAGGGTGAGGGGGTAGGCCCTCTCAATGCTGATCACACCCAGGCCTGTGGGGCAGGAGGAGGGTACAGGAGCTCCCCAGCTCCCTCCTTCAGCCCTTTCCCTGCCCCCACCCCACCCCACCCTGCCTCTGCTGACATGGGCACTCACCAATGAGTGGGGTGATGGCCGAAGTGAACACAGAGCTGCTCTGAACCGCGAAGGTCATGCCTGCACCCACCACCATGGCAAAGTAGCCTGTGACCCAGGTGAAGGGTGCTGGGAAGTCTGCAAGGAAACCCCCGTCCCAGCAGGCCCGGGTCAGCAGGTGGGCATTGGAAAAAGAGCAGGCACCTTCCTTGGGGAGGAGGAATTTAGATGCCAGTTTCCCACGAGGACCTAGTCAGTCCCTACTCAACTGCAGCAGCCTCTGCTGCCTCTTTGATCTTGGATCAAAGGCCCTTCTCAGCCTGATTCCATCAGTCTACCATGCCTCTGCTTTGACGGTTCCCTCTGCCTGGAGTACCCTAGTCAGCGTCTAAACATCCATCCTCAGGCTCAGCAGGGATATCACTTCCACGGGAAAGCCCTCCCTGACCCCGGCCCTCAGGCAGATGTTGTTTCTCTTTTCTCTGAGCTCCCACAGCCCTATGTTCCAAAAGCTCAAAATGAAGTTTAAAATTAAAATCAGATGGTGTCTCTGCCCTGACCTAAGCCCTCCAAGTGCTCCCATTACCCTTGATAAAGTCCAGGCTCTGGGTAGAGCCTAGAGTCCCCATGATCTGGCTCCATCCCTGTCACCTTGGTGACCTTGCCCCACCTCTCTCTCCTTGCTCACTCTGCTCCTGCCAGGCCGCACTGCTGGCCACCTTTCGGTGCCACAAACCTGCCAAGCTGGCTCCTGCCTCTGAGCCTTTGTGCTTGCTGTTCCCCTCACCCGTGATGCCCTTCGTCCACTGCTCATTTAGGTCTCTGCTCAAAACGTCCTCAGAGAAGCCTCTGACCACCCTTCCAAAGCAGCCTCTTTCATGCTCTATTGCTTTGCCATTTTTGCTGTCTCCTTGGCAGTTTTCAATTTTTTTTTTTTTTTTTTTTGGTGGCTGGCGATACAGAAATCTGAATCCTTGACCTTGTCTTTCTCCAAATTTATCTCCCTCATTTATTTATTTTTCAGTGCCCATCTCCTCCTGCTGGGCTGTGAGCCTCCTGAGAGCAGGATCCATCTCTGTTTGCCTCGCCACTGTATCCTTGGCACACAGTAGAGGCTTAATGACTGTCAATTAAATTGAACAATGGCTTCTGAGAACCTCTACCTGCTAGAATGGAACCAGGGCAAGAGGCAGACATAAGTTCCCAGCTGTCAGCAGCTTAGGAACATCTGAAATTACCTGGCCTAATCTCTTCCCTGTTTACATGGGGAAACTGAGGCTTGGAGATGGTAGAGGTTTACCTAGATCAAGTCAGTGGCAGGACTTAGCAGGATCTGGAAAGGCTCACCAGTGTTGATGACCTTCTGGACAACCTTGGCCACCTGGCCCTTGAGCAGGGAGTTGAGCATCTTGACAAGGAGGATGAGGCAGGTGCACAGGATCAGCAGGGAGCCAGCCAGCAGTATAAGCCCCACAGCCAGGTCAGGCAGCCCCGTGTCCACAAAGATGTGGTTGCCTGCAGACGGTGGTGCCAAGCTACTGAGAGCGGATGCCACACCCGGCTCCCAGCCCCACACCTTTGCTACCCCTGTGGGCTCTGAGCTTGAGGCCCCCTCCTCAGACTCCATAAGCCTCAACACCAGATCCTGACCCAAGCCCAGGAGCTGGGCTAGTTGACAGCTGTCCTTGCTGGGACTGGATGCAGCAGTGGTGGGCAGGTGATGGCCCTGCCACTGTGGTCTCTGTCCCTGCCATGTGGGACACCTCCCACATTGCAGGCACTTACATTTCTCCATAGTGGCATTGCTAAGGGTCTGGCTGGTGTTGGCCTCTGTCCTGGACATGAAAGTGGGAGCCTAGATTAAGAAGAAGGTGACTTGGTGAATTTAGGAAAATGCAGCCTGGTGTTAGGGCTAAGATGGGGGTAAGGGAAAGATGGGGGTATGGAGATGGGCCTCTGTGACTGGGGATGGGTCACTTGCCCTCTCTGAGCCTGTCTCTTCCGCTGAAGGAAGTGGATACTTGCCACTCAGCGATCTGGCCATGGTAGATCCTCTGCATATTCCAACCCTCACTCCACTGACCTGGTCTCACTGGGGCCAGCAGGGGCCTCCTGATGACCAAGTCAGTTGCTTCTTGTCATTGTCTTCCTCCTTCTCTCAGTGTCACTGTGTGCTGCTGACCATTGCCCTCTTTTTCTGAACCCCCTTCCCCATCTTTTATTACCTGTCCTCTTCTTGGTGCCCCTCCCTCTTCCCCAGGGTCCTGGCCCCATCCCCTAAGGCGCTGTTCGCCCAAGCTCCATTCTCCTCTTGCTGGGTGCCTTACCCTGAGGAGTGGGAGGGAGGACAGTGGGTGGGGCAGAGAATCCAGCCCCGCATCTCTTCAGTGAAGTGAGGGGACTCCCTGGGGAGGCTAGGCAGGTGACCCAAATGAGGCACTCGGTCTGTGTGTGGAGGTCATGGGGGGTCTAGTTGGAAGCATCTTAGAAGAGGGAGTTGGGATTTAAGTGACTGCAGGGACACCCCAAATTAAGGTGACACCTCTGGGAACTGAAGGAGGTGATTCAATTCACAGAGGACCTTCAGGCTCCAAGAAACCTTCCCCTGGGGGAGAAACCACAGGATGTGGGCCTGCGCCATAGTCTCCCCTGCAGAGGAGGGGAGCTCTAAGGCCTTTGTTCTTCTGGAAGCAGAGGGAGAGTGCCGTGCTAGCAGCGCCATCTGGTGGTAAAGAGAACTCCTTGGAGCAGCAGCCCCTGTGAGCAGTCTCCTAGTAGTCATGGTCACCTGGTGGCATTAAGGCCTGACGGTCAGAATAGAAAATGGACGCACATGGTGGGACTCCAGAGTGGCATTTGGGAGAGGGCTAGATGGAGAGTCAGGATTCCACCAGGATTTGCGTCCTACCTCAATTACATGGACAAGCCAGTGCATGTCTCTGAGGCTGTTTCCCCATCTGTAAAATGGGGACGTGATAATCCCTGCTTCCCAGGTTGCAAGTCTTCAGAAGATACTTGTTTAAACCAAGCAGGTATGGATGACAATCCACGGCATGACCACACAAGACGATAATTCTCAGGACAGGGTCAGGCCCCCAGAGTGTCAAGAAATGTTTGAACACAAACTGCCTCTGTATTTTTTCCCTCATCTGGGAAGCATCAGACTCTCATCCTCTCCTTGGGAGCATAGGTTCCCTGGAAACTGGTCTGGGCGAGGTTGAGTGCGAAGTGGTGAAAGCTGTGGTCAATGAGAACGGCGAAGTGAAGGTTGGAAGGGAGTGCGGGGAGACTCCACAGCCAAAGGGAAAACTCTTGAGTCTTCAGTGTGGGAGGAGCCACCAACGCACATAGCAAGAGCAAACACATCGCTGCATGAGCCACATTCCTTCAGGGGACAGTCCCAGAGAGAGAGAGTGACAGCAGAGAGCTCGGATCCCACTCCCCAGCTACTCTCTAAGCCAAGGAAATTTAACCTCAACACTGCTATTAAGGAAAGGGTTTCATAGTAGGGTGAGGACAAGAACCCAGTGCTTAGGCAAGTGGCAGCTGGAGCAGGAGAAAAGCCTGAAGGCAGCGCTAGCCGGGGATCCGGGGCAGGTTGCTTCGCATCGTGGAGCTTCAGTTTCCTCTTGTGTGAAGTGAGAAGCTCACATCCGCCTCACCAGCGTTGTACGAGGATGACAGGATGACGTTAGGTGAGGCGGTACGTTGTGCACGTTGAGACCTGCTCAGCGCCACGGCAGGTGAACAGCAGGGATCTCAGAGGAAGCAAGAAACGCAGCTCTCTTCCGTGGCTTGTTTTCTGTGAAGATCAACATGTGTGATTTCTCTCTTCCAGATTTTGCTGTGAAGTAGAGAGGCTTGTGGTGATTCAGAGAGCTCGGAGAAGGTGGCCGATGTGTTAGGTCACAACTCCAGCATAAAAGCTTCCCGCATAAAAGCTTCCCGCATAAAAGCTTCCTGCATAAAAGCTTCCCGCATAAAAGCTTCCTGCATGGGCTTTTTGATCTCAAGCTGCCTTGAACACTCACACAGAAGGGGTGAGCTGGAGCTGTGTGCCACTTCAGATGCAAAGGAACAGCGCAGGGCGAGTTGAATGAGGGTTTTCTGTTCACGCCAGGCAAAGGTCCAGCAACATCGAGTAGAAAGTGGAGAGAATGAGGCCAAAGGGTGTATGCTTATATTGAGGACTTATAGGTTGTTCTAAATGGAATCCCTTCTTGTATGTAATAATTAAGGAGATGCAAATATGGTGGATTTTGTTTTTGATGAAGCAGTTTCCTTTGTATGGCTGAGTAAGAAAGTGTGCTAATTGCCTTTTTCCTTGTTATCCTGGCAAAACAGCCAGTCCTCGATTGTCCAACCAATCCAAACAGATCTTCCAGGCACTAGAAGCCCCAGAAACAGTGCGAAAGGATAAAGGACTCCCACCCGTGGCACTCTCTAGGAGGAATCCGGTGACCACACAGGTGGCTGTTGTGTATCTGAGGAAGTCTCCGTGCAGCTGCCTGTCCTGCCCCTGAGCCAGTTCATCCTACTTTCTCGGGTATCCTTACAGCACTCTCTTCCCGCCCCACTCCGCATTGCCTGGACCCCAAAACATGGCAGAGCTGAGTCACTAACCCCCTGGTGTGCTGGGGCCCTGATAGGTAGGACAAGCTATGACAAATTGCCTCTCTGAGCCTCTGTGAAATCAGGGTTGAGCTAGATCAGTGAACATAGAGCAGACCTAGAGGGCTTGTTGAAGCATAGGCTGCTGGGCCCCACCCGAGTTTTTTGTGACTCAGTAGGTCTAGGGAAGTGCAGGATAATTTGCATCTCTAAAAGGTTACCAGGTGGTACCGATGCTGCTGTTTTGGGGACCACACTTTGAGAACCACGTGCCAACTCTGTTTGATGGGTGATGTCTGTCTAAAGCAGTGTATGAGGCTGGGAAAGATTAGCAATGTCTGCCCTAAGCACAGCATCATAGAAAAAGTGTCACGTATTAGCTCTCTCCTGGCTAAATAATCTCCAAGGTCTATCTGGAACATTTTGAATAAACAATGAAACCAATGGTTAGCTGTCTAAAGAGGAAGTCCTCTTACCTGGGGCCAGGCATGGGACTCACCTCCCTGGAGTCTGGATGGCACCAGATCCGGATGAGACTGTGGTTCCTCAGGGACTCATCGCCGGTGGCAATGCTGGTGATCACAGACTTGTCCAGCTGTGGGCAAGATGTGGGCGGTGGGAGTGAGGGTGGGAGCCCTCACTATCCCTCACCTACCACCCATGCCAGGCCATGCCGCCACCTGGATGATGAGCTTTGTGAAGGGCTCTGTGATGATCTTGAGCAGGTCTGGGGCGTCGCGGCCACTATGGATGTTGAAGGAGGCAACGACGAGTCCAGTGATGTGGTGCAGGTAGCCAGTGGCAGCCTCCAGGGGCAGCAGGATGAGAACCGACAGCCAGTTAAAGCAGTCGTGTACCGTGGCCCCCGCAAAGGCCCTGGGTGGGAAGGCCACATTGCAGGGCAGGCTAAGAGCCAGGATGTGCACACACTGGGTCTCCTGGCATCTGGGGCTGTCCTCCCCTGACGAGCATGAGCCACCACACCCACCATGCCCCCTCACCTCCGAAAGTCAGTCCTGTCCCCCGCCTGCATCAGGGCCACAATAGTGTTGGTGACAGAGGTGCCAATGTTGGAACCCATGATGATGGGGATGGCAGAGCTCACCTCCAGCACTGGTAGCAGAGGGGACCTTTTAACTAACTGGGTGGGGGCCACCCAGCTCCTGCCTCCACCGTGGCTCCCGCCAGACCCACTATACCCACGTTCCAGCTTCAGGCGGCCGTTCCTGCCATGCTTCAGACTCTGCCCAGCCTTGGCATCACAGATCCATGAGGGTACGTGCTCTATGTTTACATTTGTGCATGCACGCATTTGATTAGACACGTACTGCACGTGGTGTACATATGTGAACGTGTGCAGGCGTGCATTATGAGGGCTCATGAATATGTATGCAAATACATATTTGTGCTCATGTGTGCATGCAAGAGTGATGGTTAGTTTCATGTGTCGACTCGGGTAGTCTACAGTACCCAATTATTCAATCCAACACTAATCTACGTGTTTCTGTGAAAGTATTTTATAAATGTGACTCACATCTACAATCAGTTGTCTTTAAGTAAGGGAGATTATCCTTGATAATCTGGGTGGGCCACATCCAGTGGGATGAAAGACCTTAAAAGAATTGAGGTTTCCCTGAGGACGGAGAAATTCTCCCTGTGGACTGCAGCGTCAGCTCCTGCCGAAGGTTCTAGCCTGCTCTTCCTGATGGCCCATCCTATGGATTCCAGACTTGCCCAGCTAGCCCCACAATCGTGTAAGCCAATTCCTTGCAATAAATCATATATATATCCTACAGGTTTGGTTGCTCTGGCTTCCGTGACTGATACAAGGAGTGACTGTGTGGCTATGTGGAGGCCAGCCTTCCTGGGGGCTGTACTGTCATCTGCCACCCTTACCAGTTCCTGGGGCACCCCTCCTGGCTCAGACTTGTGGCCATGCTTTAGAGGACAAAGTGGAGATGCTGGAGCCCTGCCCTTTGCCCTCAACCCATGTCCCCACTCCTGCTTTGATCCCACAGCCCCGACATGCTACCTTAGCCCCCTGTCCTGTACCACCCAGCCCCCCAGGCTTTTGCCCTGGCCCTGGTAGGCCAACTCACAGCCTGAGGAAACCATGCTGACAATGATGGACGTGGAGGTGCTGGAGCTCTGCACCAGTACGGTCACCAGAATCCCCACCACCAGTCCCGCCACTGGGTTGGACAGGATGACGTTGTCCTTGAAGATGTCGCCAGCCACCTTCCCTGGGGAGCATGAGCCAGCATTGTCCAAGGTCCTTCAGGAGCCCTTCCCTGGTCCCATCCACTTGGACCCTACCTCCAGCCAGCTGGAAGGCTGAGCTGAGCACGTCCAGGGAGCAGACAAAGAGGTAGAGGAAGGAGAGCATCAGCGGCACCTTGAGCAGTGTCACACCAGTCTGGCGCAGCTTCTGGGCCAGCCTGGGCACTGGAAGCGGGCCAGCCATGAGCACAGTGGGAAGGGGCCAGGGCAGTGACTGCTGACGCCCCTACCGCCCCCTTCCTAGGCCCACCTGGCTTCTGCTCCTCCTCCAGAACCAGCTTGGCAGGCAGTGGGTCATGATGCTCCAGGACCTCCCCACAGGGGCAGCTGTGCTCGGCGAGGGCCACAGGACCCAAGCTGGGGAAGGCATAGGCGGAGGTCCCTGGGATCCTGTGCAGGACTGGGGAGGGAGGCTGGTCAGGAGTTCCCAGAGGCCCCATGGTCCTGGGGATGGGGGAGGAGCAGGTGGAAGGGCAGAGGCCTCACCCAGGGTGTGGGCAGCAGTGGGCAGCCAGGGTCCAGGGCGTGGGAACAGCACTCACCCTGTGGGCTGGGCACGTAGGCAAAGGCTGCACCCATCACGTGCCCCCTGCAGACTGGGAGTGGGGAGACAGGAAAGCCCCCCAACCTCTCTCCATAGGACATCATCCTGGGTACCTGCAGTGGGGCCTGCATGTCAGGGAGTCTCAGAATGCTGAATGACAACTGCTGTGTCCTGGACACTCGATCCCATTCCCACCCACACACGCTCACGTGCACAAACACCCATGGCGTGCAATCTCGCATACACATCCAGTAAAGCACACCTTCCAAGCCCCCACCACACCCCCCACAGACGCACGCTCAGGTGCTCAGCACAGATTTGGGCATCCTTCCATCACTCAGTGAGCGAGCATCTGCTGAGCTTCTCCCCTATCCCAAGCTCCGAGCTAGAAGCCGGGTACAGTGTGATTATGTACAGAAGCAGCTCCTGCCCTCAGGAAGCTCAAAGTACAGTGGGGAGACAGGTGTAAATGAAATAATCACCCAAGTAGATGGAAAATGGCAAGGGGGTTAAGTGTTGTCATGACAGATGTAGGGGCCACTGGAGTGTCCTGTGGGCTCTTAGGGGAGGGAAGGTCTCAGTCTTATCAAGCTGAGATGCGCAGTGCAGAGAAGATAACTGGTGGAGGGAAGGAAGGACGTGTGTGCAAAAGCCCCCTGGGAGGAGGAGCACGGCTGCCCAGGGACAGAGAAGGCCCACGCATGTGGCTGGAGGGACCAGGGGACAAGTGGCATTAGCAGAGGCTGCAGGTGGGGGCCAGGGCTGGGCTGTGTGGGAGGAATTTTGTCCACACTGAGAGCAGGAAAGGGCCATGGACACCCAAGTTTCTGGGTTCTCCTCGAAATGAAGTTCTTTCCCCATGCACCTCCTTGAGGGGCAATAAACAAATACCGAGGGCCTTTCTCCCATGCATGGGGCTGGTCTTGCTTTAGTGGCCCCCTGCACTGCCCTAGGAGTTCCTGGCTATTGGGGTGGGGGTGCCCCAGTCTGCCTCAACCCCTCACATTCTCCCAGGGCTCTTTGGCTGCTGGGGTGGGGGATTGTACAGAGCTGAATTCTAAGTCCTGGAGGAGCATGTGTTCTTTTTAGTCTGGGAGAGTGAGCCAGGCTGGCCTAGGACCAACATGTTATAGGAGGTGGGGACGGGGGGTACCTAGATAGGACAGACACCAAGAGGCTAGGGTGATGGGCCGTTTCCTGCTAAGACCTCGGGGTGGGGTGGGGGTGTGGGGGCCCCGAAGCTCACCTTGGGATTCTGTGTTTCAGTTCCTCCTCAGTGGCTCAGAGAAGCCTCCACCAGCCTGAGGAGGAGCTGGGACCCTCCTCTTTATACCCTCGGGTCAGGGGTTCAAAGTCCCTAGCACCCTAGCTGCCTTCCCTCTGTTCCCTGATTAACCTCACCCCTTGAGATTCCTCCCAGTTAATTGCTAATCATCAGCTCTGCAGGGGGAGTTGTGGTCAGGCTCTCCCCTCCTCTGCATAGACACAGCCAGAACCACAAGCCAGGATTTGCACAGACAGATCCCCTGCCACACTGCTCCACGGCAGAGACCGTGATGTCACTCAGGCACCTTGTTCCCAGGGTTCCAAAAGAGATTCTCTGGCTCTGGCCCCTTCCCCTGATTCCTGGTCTGACAGGACTCCCCAGGGAATAACCCAAATGTCCTGTGGCCTTGCCACGCATCTAGGTGTCTGTGGGTCTGCCTGTGCATCTTGGAGAGGGGGTGACTCAGAGGAGAGGGAGTGTGTGACAGAGGAAGCACCAGGAGATAAAACCAGAGAGGCAGCATAGTGTTGAATTGCGGAGGGTCTCCAGTCCCCAACCACAGATGCAGAGTGTGACGAGTCTGAGAGAATGTGGAGCCACAGGCCAGACTGGGAAGGGCCTGGTCTGCATTTTAGAATGGCCCCTGGGGTGGGGTGGGATGTGTCAAAAGGAGAGTCTGGAAGCAGAGAGACCAGTTAAGAGGCTGATGAGATCCTCCAGAGCAGAGATAATGAGATCTGAACGAAGATGGGGACAGAGGGGATGGAGAGCAGAGGATGTTCCGGGGACACCTGGGCAGTAGAACTGGTGACGGGCCGGGAGAGAGAGGAAACACATGACAGTCGGGTCTCTGGATTGGGAGGGCGATGAGGGTACAAGGTCTATGAAGAATTCTTGAAACCCAGAGAGGAGCCTTTGAGAAGTTTGTTTCCCTCTCGTGGAACTGTGAAGCCTGAGTTGGGGCCCAGATTCATAGAGTGATGAGAAGACAGCTTTTGGAAGGGATTAAAGATTTGATCAGATCCAGCTATGGTGGGTTCCATTCAAGATTTAGCTTGGGCAACTGCCTGAATGACCTGCCCGACATTATTAACCCGTCCATCCATCTGGTTCATCCATTCACCCACCCACCCACCCACCTAGCCAGCCAGCCAGCCATGTTTCTGTCCATCCATTCCTAAGCACACTTGTTGAGTTTAGATCATGCTGGGCCATGATCTGCAAGGCCAGCTTCTCTCCTGGTCCAAACAATGGTCCAGGCAATTCCCAAGTCAGCCTGGGATTCTGAGGCAAGTCACCTCCCCTCCCCGAGCCCTAGCCCTGTCACTTAGAAAATGGCAGCGGATTAGCAATGCATGTGAGTTGTAGAATTCAGTGAGAGAAATGACCCATCTCAGGGCCTAGCACAGAGTACCCCAGCATGCTGTTCTCTTCCTGCCCTCCTGCCCTGTTCACTGAGTTGCCAGGATGGCTGAAGTGCCCTGGGCAAGGGAGCATCCCCACCTCCTCTAGATTGGCCCTGTTTCAGGTCAACAACTCCTCTTGGCTTACCAGCTGCCCTTTGATTGCTCAGGGTTCCCTGAGCTGCAGTCTCATTCAAAATCTTACCTATTTTAGGGTGACACAGACCCAGCAATTTTCTATCAAGGAAGATGGACATTTCTGCACAGTTGCCCCTGAATTTGACAAAGATTAACTAATCAACACTTAATTCACAGTCTGGGCACGGCAGCGGTCCACTGCCTGGTGTTCACAGTTGGCTTTTTGTGGAAGTGGCTCGCAGCTCCACCGCAAAACAGCTGCGTCAGTTTAGGCCGCAGAACCCACCACAGGGAGGGGTGGGGAGGCGGAGTGCTGCTGGGGAGTGCTACTGGCTTTGGGGAGAGTGACCATAAGTTCTGGTTTGCTTGGCCAAGTCTTGGCTTATGACTGTTGGCTCAGAGTCTCACTTCACTCTGAAGTGTCCTGGTTTGGACAGTAAACCACATAGGCAGCCTGTTTGGTGGTGATTCTGGGGAACTGAAGCAGCAAATTAGCCACCTCAGAGTGCTTACTAGAAAGGTCTCTAATTTACAGAATTGCAAAACGGAAAATAAAAACAATTCTATGTCTCAAAAACATCACTGTAACATTTTGGAACATCACTTTTCATATTCTTCCCCCCTGTGCCTTTTAACCTACCTAGGATCAAGATTTTGTTGTCCATAAACCACCGCATCTTCCTCCTCTTTCATCCGCCTTTACATCACAAGCCTTTCTCTGTGGCCTCACACTCAGCCCAGGTCTTTTTAGTGGTCTCATAACATTCTGTCATGAACCCTAATTTACTTGGTGAGCCTTAGGTGTCCTAGAACCTCTTCAACCTGGAGGGAGTGATTTGGGTAAGGTCTGGGTTCCTGCACAGGTGGGCGGGGTGTCACTGAGTTCTTATGTCAGAATCTCTCTGTCCTTGGGCTCAGAGGCCCTGTTGAAGTCACATCGGGCATGGGCTCAGAGGCTGTCTGGGTCTGAGAACCCCACACACCCACCAGTACCCT
The DNA here is from genome assembly GCF_000696425.1 of Galeopterus variegatus. NCBI lineage: Eukaryota > Metazoa > Chordata > Mammalia > Dermoptera > Cynocephalidae > Galeopterus > Galeopterus variegatus. Next base: position 340,497 of record NW_007727753.1, on the reverse strand, counting down.
AACCCCCACCCCACAGTGGGCCCTGGGACCCCAGCCTGCATGACCCTTCCCTCTCCCCTGCCCTGCTTGAGTCAGAGGCTGGGCAGGAGCAGCTATATCCAAGGTTCTCCTGATGAACGTGGGGTGCTTCTCCTTTTTAAGGTTATGATTTTTGACATTTTTGAAGTCTACCTTCCCTGCTATTATGGAGCTCGGATTTAAGGCGGGAGGCAGTTAGTAATTGATCAAATTCATCGTAAGAGATATAATTCCAAAATGCTGTGGACTTATGCACCCACCACTTTCAAATATATTTGGGGGTGAGGGTGGGGCTGCCATAGCCCTAGTGAAAGCAAGGAAACTTTGGAGCTGGCCAGAGCTGCTTTCGGGACTCCTGAGAGCAGCAGAAAGGTAGCTTCATTCCAGCTCCAAACTGTCCCATCTCAGCCCCTCTGCTCATTTCTGCCCCTCCCTGCTCACTGCCTGCCTCCTCCCCAGTCAGTAACAGAGTCTGTGTGTCTCCCTGGATGGTGACTCCTGCCCCATCTGTGCACCTGGGCTCTGGCCCTGGTCTCTCTCAGGCCATCTCTGGGCCCAGAGCCTGGCTGGTTGGGGGTGTCTCTCATTGGGAAAAGGCATCCAGGAGGAGGAGCCATTTTGGAGGGAAGATATGTCTGCACAGGTTGTGTCTGAGGGGGCTCTGGCAGGAGCAGTTGGTTCTGCCGGCCTGCAGCACACCACGTGCTCCTCACCCCAAACCTGGGCCCCCGCCATGTTCCTGATTTTGATGAGCAACACACCACCCATTGATCCCAGCCAGACACTGAGCAGGGATCCTTGACGCTTCCTTCTCCTCCACCTCCTCATCCCCAACCCATTCCCCAGCTCTCCCAATTTTACTTCTCCAGGAGCTCCCTGATCCTTTCCCTGCCTGACATTTCCACGGCCACCTCCCTGGACTGGGCCACTGTCATCTCCCCTGCCTGCCAAAATGCTCTGCCTGCTTCTGCTATTGCTGCCACCATCCATGCTCCAAAAGAACAGCCAGCGGTCCTTTCAAAATGCAAAGCTAATCACGTCACCCCCTCTCCCTTTTAAAACCTGCCCTGCTACCTTCTTAACATAAAGACCGGCATGCTGTCATAGCCTGGAAGGACCAGTGTGACTTGGCTCCTTGCCCACCTTGCTGGCCTCAGGCCATGCCTGGAAAGTTGTACCCCTGGGAGGGTATGTACATTGAGGAGAGAAGAGGCCCAGGGCTGAACCCAGAGGAGCACCCACATTGAAGGGAGGGCAGAGGAAGAGGGGCCAGCCAAAGAGACCGAGAGGAGCAGCCAGGGATCAGGAGGAAGAGCAGAAAAGCAGATGCCCTGGAGCCAGGGTTGACCACGTTTTCAGAGACACCCTGGTCCGCTGTGTGAAATGCTGCTGAGATGTCAAGTAATCTGAGAACAGAGTGGATTTAGCACCCAGGGGCCATCAGTGAGCTGGGGGAGCTATTCTGGGGAGGAGTCGGCTTGCCACGGGCTGGGAAGGAGCAGGAGGCGATACAGTGGAGACAGCCTGCCTGACGTGAATGGGACAGGCTGACATATTGAATTTCGTCACACCAGCAAAAATGATCTCCCCATGGGCAGCGTGACTGCTGAACGGAGGGAGAGAATGATCCCAAGTACCAGTGTGTGCGTCCAGGAGCTGAGCAAGCTGTGCAAGTTGGCACAACCAGCTGTTTCTGCAATTCTTGGTGAAGATCCATTTGCTCCTAAATACAGTTTGCTGCATGTGAGTTTTCTTCAAGACCTAAAGTCTGAGGACAACCAAGAGAAGAAAAACCAATATTCAAGACCATTCTGTCCATGAACTGGATTTTCAGGCCAGGGAGGACTGGCTAATGACCAGCGTCATCCCAGACAGGATTTCCATCAGCATGGTTTGAGAACTCCTGCCTCTTCTCACATGTGTGTTATTAACGCACAAGCCCCACCATGAGTCAGCACGGTGCTGTATGCTGGGAATGTGGCAGTGAACATTTCGTCCCAGCATTCAGCCCAGTGCGATTGCACAGGGACAGTCATGTGTGCATGCACACACCAGGGATGCATCCCCTTCACACCTGCAGTCAAGGCAGGAATTCCCACCACTGAGCTGGCCGATGTAGTAGGGGAACCTTCCACCTCCCTCCAGAAAACAGAGCAAACCCTATCCTGGCCCTCTTGACTTTGTCCTCTCTTGGAGAGCCTAGACTCCAGTCTGAGCTGCCCAACCCCAGATTGGGGCAGGCAGAACTCTGAGACATTTTCTCATCCAAGTCCCATTTTCCAGATGGGGAGCCCAATGCTAAAATAGATCCTGTGGGCCCAGGCAACTCTGAGGATGTCATGTCCCTGTTTGGGGATAAGTGCCTTGTGTAATTATTAATCCCAATGGCCCACGCACTGGTCACTCATTTACTGACAAGGACAAAGTCTGTGGCCAAAAGAGCTGAGGCTGCTTCGGGCTTTTCTCAGAAATCACCTCTTTCCCTGCAGCTCCTTTTCTCATGTGGCTGCAGCCCTGTGCCCTCCATGCTGGCCTCAGGGACCAGGCCTGAGAGTGAGACTGTGAATACCATGCTACAGATGGCAGTGCCAGCCTCTGGTGTGTAGTTCCAGACCCGAAGCTCTGAGGTCTGGCTTCAGATCTCACGTCCTGGGCTGTAGGTTTTAGTTCTGCCTCCTGCAGGGAGTGCTGGGCATGTATTTTAAATTCTCTGGTCCGAGCTCTGGGTGCTGGGCTGCAGGTTCTGGGTTCCAGTCTCCAATTCCAGATTCCAGACCCCAGGTTCTGGACTTTAGGTTCTTGGCTCCAGGTTCTGGGTGCTGGGCTCCAGGCTCTGAGTTTTGGTCTGGGCTCCAAGTTCCTTCAGCCCCTCGGCAGTGGAATAAGAACATGCTGGCCTCCTGCCTCATGGCCAGGGGGTGTTGCTCCCACCCACCCCCCTTAGCTAACCTGTCAGGCTTCAGCCTGGTAGCCAGTGCCCTCGGCTGGCCTGGAGGTGAGATGCTGGTTCTGTGGTGGTTCTGCCTTTGCTTTCTGTCTCTGATCTACCCCCAAGCCCATTCTCTGCAGACAGGTGCTCAGATGGTCACAGAGCACACATTGCCTGGACCCTGCAGTTTTCACAGGCCACATATACACATTTGTGTTCCCAGCTCTTCCTGGGTCCTACCAGGACCATCAAGGATGTGAATGGTGCCCCTTGGAGTTGTGCAGCTCATAGTTCTGTGGCCAGCCTGGGCTGCACCTGATTCAATGAATCCAACCATGTGTGTTCCTCCCTATCAGGGTCTTTGATTCCCTGTGGAAGCTGAATTCCAGCTCCTACACACCCTCAGGAGCCAGAGTCATCTGACCACCAGACCAGACCCCCTGCGGGGTGCACCTTGTGCTCATCCTTGGGGGTGGGGTGACTGACCCAGGGCGCGGCGACCCACTGCTGTGTCAGCCCTTCCAGCGGGGACTCCAGGTGAGCAGCCACCATCAGAGCTGCTTGCTCCCACCCTGCCCGCACCCTAGCCCAGAACCCAGGGAGGTCACTGTGTGTCCTGTGCCCATCTCACACCATCCTTTCCCTATCCCCAAGAATGTTGGAGGAGGAGACAAGAGACAGGAAGCAAGATTGTCTCTCAGGGGCTTGGAGCCACATGAGCTTGGGTCCCCTGGGTGTCCTTGAGGAAGTCACCTTTGCTCTATGGGTTTGTGTCCTCTGTAAAATGGGGTGTTGGGAGGATGCCAAGCTGTTAACTAATAAATGTTTGTTCTCTCCCTTCCTTCATGCTGTGCACTGGGTGGACAGGGCCAAATCCCCTCCTGGCTTCCTGCCTGGTGGGGTGAGGGGCAGCAGCTCTGTCACCTCTCCCAACTACCCAGGAGTCAGCTTAGGGCTCACAGCACTGGCTGTGAAACACAGCCATGGGTTGACCAACTGGGGCCCCTTGCCCCTGCACCAGGTCTGGAGGAGGTGGCCCTGGGCCTGGGTCCCTCTCCCCACAGATGGGGCCTGGCAGGGCTGGGATGGTGAGGGACCAGGGAGTCGAGGGATTCTGGGAGCACAGGAACTGTGGGGAGGGAACCAGTTCTCCTTCAACGCAGGGCTGCCTTGGGGAATGTGCTGGGGAGGGGTTCAAGAGGGGATTATGGCAGAGGGGCACAGTCAGCCAACCAAAATGGGCCCCCCGAGAGGGGGGTCACGGACTCAAGCCCTCAAAAGAAGGATTGGGTTCTACCAAGGGATGGTGGCCCAGCAGTGACAAAGAAAGGTCCTTGGGGGGTTCTTTATATTATTATAATTATTTAAAATTGCATCCTTAAAAAAAAATTAAAACTATGGTAAAAGTCTCCTTTGACCACTGTCCCAAATCCTGGTCCCCTCTCTGTCTGTCAGTTTGGCATGTATTCTTCTAGAACATTCTTTGTCCTTTCTGTCCAGTTGTAAGTGCCTGTATGTTTGTGGTTTTTTTTTTTTTTCCTTTTTTTTTTTTTTTTTTCTTTTTTCTTCGTGTCTGGCAACGGATCGCAACCCTCAGTGTCGCGCCCGTACCGGACCGGGACCGGCAACGGGATCACAACCCTCGGTGTCGCGCCCGCACCTCGCTCAGCCAGTGAGCGGGAACCGGTCTGTATGTGGGATCCAAACCCTCGGCGGGAGAGCCACCACGCTCCCAAGTGGCGCACTGTAGCAGTGCGCCACCGGGCCGGCCCGTTTGTGGTTTATTTAAAGGTATCATGCTATATGCATTGCTTGGCTTTATTTCACTGAACAATAACACATCTTGGAGAACTTTCGACATTAGGCCATGCTGTGCCCAATTCTTTATCTGCTATACGGTATTGCAGAGGATAGACACGCCACAGCTTGTTTTATTATCCCCACCCCCATCCACATTTGGTCGCTTGCCACTTTTCAGGTCACACGCTGCCCAGCAGGGATGGGCCTCCACGTGCCTGGGAGTGAGTGATTCTCTAGTGGCATCGCTGGGGTCACATGCTGTTTTTAATTTTTAGCAGAAGCTCCTAAACTGCTCCCCAGAGTAGCCATATTGAAGTACTCTTCCCTGAAAAGACCCTGCTCCCCATCAGGAGTTTCTATAGCATCCAGGCCCTCTCTGGTGTGTGTTCCTGTGTCAGACAGCCTGGGTGCTGGTGAAGTTCCAGTGACAATTCCTTGCAGGATCCTGGGTTAGTCACTTCCCCTCCTGTAGCCTTGCTTTCATCCCCACCTGGTAGTTTTGTTTGGAAAACAAAAATAAGATAAAGGATGGAGTGGATCTGACTTGGGTACCTCAGTAAATGTGAATTACCCCCCTGCAAAGGCTGGCCTCTATGGGGGCTCTCCACCTGGCCCTCTTTTTCTTTTCTTTCTTTTTTTTAAAAGACGACTGGTAAGGGGATCCCAACCCTTGACTTGGTGTTGCCAGCACCATGCTCTCTGAAGCGAGCTAACGGGCCATCCCTATATAGAGATCTGAACCCATGGCGTTGGTGCTATCAGGACCACATTCTCCCAAGTGAGCCATGGGCTGGCTCCCTGGGCTTTTCTTTGTTGGGAGACTGCTGATTACTGCTTCAATCTTGTTGCTTGTTATTGGTCTGTTTTCTATTTCTTCTTGGTTCAGTCTTTGTAGTTTGTATAAGTCCAGAAATTTATCCATTTCCTCCAGATTTTCAAATTGGTTGGTATATAGTTGTTCATAATAGTCTGTAATGATTCTTTGTATTTTGTGGTATTGATTATAATGTCTCCTGTTTCATTTCTGATTTTTGTTATTTTTGTCTTCTTTATTTTTTCTTTAGTTAATGTGGCCAGTAGCTTGTCTTTTTTTTTTGTCTTCTCAAAAAAATAACTTTTTGTATCATTGATCTTTTTTTTTTGGATTCTTTCGGTCCTCGGTGTTGCTCCCGCGCCTCGCTCAGCCGGTGAGCGGGAACCGGTCTGTATGCGGGATCCGAACCCTCGGGCGGGAGCGTCGCCGCGCTTCCCAAGCGGCGCACTATCCAGTGCGCCACTGGGCCGGCCCTCTCCTGGGGGATTCTTGTTGGTGCCTGACAGTAACAGGCATCATTGCTGGGTCTGCAGAGGTGCAGGGTTGGGTGAAGGGTGGCCTTGGCCTGCAGGATCTGCTAACTTTGGGGAGATAGCCCATCTCTCACCTGGTGCTTCCACCTCTGTATTCTGAAGAATATGGAGGAGTGTCTCCTCCCACAAGGGAGAAGCCCCAGGTCCCTGGAAGTATGAAGGAAGTTCTGTGGCTGGTTGGGGAAAGGACATAGGTTGTCTCCCTGACCCCACAGTGTGACCCTGGTGCTATGCAGTCCCCTGCCAGGACCCCCAATGACCCTCTGACCCTTCATCCTTTGCTGAGACTATCTGAGACTGTGGCATCATTTCTCAGCTCGCCAGGCCAAGGAGATAAAGCGGTGTATAAGACGGACAAGGTCCCAACCATCAGGGCACCGACATCATATTGTCCATACATGAGTATAAATAAGTAAACAAGATAACTGCAGAGTGTGCTAAGTGCTGTGAAGGAAGAAAACTAAATGGAATGATAGAGAACAAAGTTGGGGAGTCCTTCATATAAGGTGATTAAGGAAGGATCCTCTGAGGTGTTTAAGCCAAGATCGTCAATGAAGCAGGACTTTTGTGGCTGCAGGTCTCAGAAGCCCAACTCACAGTAGGCACACACGCCCAGAAAGAGTTCATTCACTTGCTTAAGGAGAAAGTCTAGGGTGCTTGACTACAGGCATGGCTGAGTTTCATTGGAAATCTCCTTCTCGGTCAGTTCTGCTCTACTGGGTTGGCTTCATTCGAATGCAGGTTCTCTCCCTGAAAGTCCTTTCTACAAATCCCCAGGAAATGGGGAAAAAAAAACGACCAGGACTGAGATTCTGATTGGAACAGCTGGGGATAGAGGACCATCCCTGAACCAGACTCTGACAGGCCCGGGGAGTGGAGAATTCTGACTGGCCAGAACTGGGTCATCTGCCCACCCCAGCAGCTGGGGGCCTGGTTAAGCCAGCAGAGCAAAATGGGCTGAGGGGGCAGAGTCCTGACATCCCCTCAGGGAAAAAAGGCAGGGTGGCCAGCAAACCCCACTGATGTCTCCCACAGATCTCAAGGATGAGGAAGAGCCAGTTAGATGGGAAGGAGGCAGGTGGGGGGAGTTCCCGGCAGAGGGGGCAGCAAGTGCAAAGACCCATAGTGGGGAAGAGAACTTGACCTGTTTGAGGCAGTCAGGAGATCCCCTCACCTCCTCGGGGCCTTCTGGAGGCCCCCACATCCCTTGCTTCCTCTGTCTGTCGCAGCACTTACCTCTCTTGGCTGGGACTGATTCTGGCTTCTCTTCCCGAAGGCTGGGGCCCTCCTTCTGGTAGATACTCCCTGTTTTCCCTCCTTGTGTGGGGTCTGGGCTTCCCTGGCTGTCTGGAGACAGGGAAGACCACCCAGCCAAAGCAGGAAAGGGTGAGAATCTGTCCCTGCCACAACATCCAGTGTTTCTCACATAGGCCTTAGATGCATCTGAGGGAGCCCCAGTTATGTGTGCCGAGACACAATCAGTGCCCAACAGAAGCAGAGAACAGCGTCCGGAATGATGTGCTCAGATCCACAGAGACTGAGGAATAGCAGGATGATAGCAGAGGCACAGGTCCCCGGAGAGTTCTTCCTCTCTCTCTCTCTGTCCCTCTCTGTCACTTTCTCTCTCTCATGCACTCCCCACCCCCCGTATTCTGTGCAGTCAGGAAGAAAGGTTCTGAAAACAGGAAGTTAGGAGGCACATCCTGAGGTCCCCAAGAGCTTCCTGGCACTGACCTTGGTGACAAAGGCAGTGTGGTTTATAGGGGGGAGGACACAGGGCAGACTGGCACACAAGGAACACACCTCATGGCAGAATAATATTAATTATTATTATAACAATATAAACATCCAGGACAAACCCAGCTGCCCTAAGCCAACTGCAAAGTCCCTATGTACAGTAGAGTCCATGTGGATGGAGAGAGGAGCCGCCAGCCTTCACCCCCAGGCCTTACTCACACCAGCTCCCTGAGGAGGGGCCAGCCCCTTCTCCTGCCCCTTGCTGAAGCTTGGCACAGGCTGGGGAGGCTGGCACTGCCAGGGCCACCCCTCCGTGTTGGGCACGCCTGCACCAAGTGGCTAGGCCTATCTCCCCCACACCTCATGGCCTAGCTACAAGGGATGGGTGGGTGAGCATGTGATGAACCAGGTGGTGACAGCTGTGGAATGTGGCCCCTCTGAGTCCCCTTGTGAATAAGTCTCCTCGCGGCTCTTCCTGCGGGCCTGCCCATGGCAGAAAAGGGCCAGGGACACAGACAGGGCATGCAGAGCGGACCCATGGCATGCTTGGCCCGCCAGGCACCATGCAGCTGGCCCAGACTGTTAGCCAGCTGTCAGAGGGCCAGGTGGGCACTGGCGTTTGAGGGTCCCCCTCTGGGAGGGGCTGCAGATTCAGTCTGTGGTGGGACCTCCTGGGAGCTCGGCCCTTGGGCAGGCAGCTGCAGAAATTCTGGAAGCACCAGGTCCTCTTTTCGCAGAAGGCCTCTCTGGTCATGGGCCCCACTGCTCTGCACCCGGTTCAGCAGTTCTACCAGGCCTGGGGACAGTCACAGAGTCAGAGGGCCCACCATAGTCCTGCTGCCTTACTAGGGCCACAAGCTCCCTGACCCCGGCACCAGTGGTCCCTGGCCCCCATGCTAGCCCCTCTGTTCCTCCAGCTCTAATGGCCCCCAGTCCTCCTGTTCCAGCCCCAGTGGCACTCAGGCCCCTGCCTCAGCTCAAGCCTCTCTCATACCACCTCAATGATCCCCATCCCCACTGCCCTAGTCCCTCTGGTCCCCAGCCCCTACCCACCCACCCCTCAATTTACCTTCAATGTCACAGGTCTGCCGCTTCCCAGTGGCACTACTGGGCACCTCCACCAGCGAATTGGGGGGTGGTGAAGGGGGATGGGCGACCTTGTCCTGGGTTCTAGGGCAGCCCTGCAAGAACGTGAGGTGAGAGCCACAATCAAAAGGTGAGGAGCAGAGGGTGGACGAGGGTGCCCAGGAGTTCTCGCTCACCTGGCTGCAGCAGGGGGATTTGTCGCAAGCTTCGGGGATCTTCCCACCTGAGGCAGAAAGCCCCACCGTTCGTGTTAGCATACGACCCCCTTCCTCCGGTGCCAGAGCCTTCCCGAAGATCAAGCCCTGGGGCCAACATCCCCTACCTGGAAGAGTGTGCAAAACCAGTCTCTGGGCAGCTACCGAGCTCACTAGCTTCTCCAGATCCAGTGGCTGCTTCTCGCCTGCCTGCGGGGAGAGGTCAGCAGCCCGTGGGACAAGCAGCCGGCTCCGCGCGCCCCATGCCCTCCTGCCCCGCTGCCCTGCAGCTCACCCGGTGCAGAGCCACCTGTTGAGAGGTCAGGCCGTGCTTGGCCAGGATAGGCTGCAGCGCCTCCTGCAGTCGCTTGGTGGGCTTGGCCGAGATCCGCACCACGCGCTCCAGCGCCGCCAGCTCGAGCCTGCGCGGGACCCTCGGGCTGCGGAAGGGCGGAGAGCCCGCCCCTCTTTCCCCCAGCTCACCCCAGGACAGGACCGAGAGGCGACGGAGCTTGAACGGGGGAGGGCGGGATTGGTTTGGGATGGGGCTTTAGCCTGGGCACGGGGTTAACACGAGGGTCGGGGTCTGGGGGAGACTAGTAGCCAGAACAGCGCCGGAAGCATGTATTGAGACCCGGAACCCAGCCTGGTGGGGGACACTCACTCAAAGGTGATCCTGTTCTCCAGCCGCACTTCCTGATCCGCCAGCACGGTGCAGTCCTGATCTAGGACCAAGGCCTTCTGTGGACGCCAGGAAGGATCTAAGAGTTCTTCCCCCACCCCAAGCCATCCCCCAGGGTCCGAGAGAACCACCCTCACTTCCTCCAGTGGCTGCGGTTGGGGCGCCCTGTAGGAAGGGCGGATGGGTGGGAGAGCCATAGGGGAGCAATGAGGTAGGGACCAGGCTGGAATTGGAGCCGGGTAAAGCCAAGGCCAGAGAGAAGAGAGGCAAGAATGTTGGACAGAGGCTGGGAAAGGACCAGGGTTACAGAAACGTTGTGCGGTGTACATGAAACGGTAATGGGACTGCTTTGGTAAGGGGCAGGCTTAGGTCCCAGATCATTGACCCACTCTTCCTGGGGCAGGACAGGATCTGCCTCCCGGACAGCTGCCCCCTTGTCCTTCAGGCATGTGAAACACAACCAGACCAGCCGGATGCATTTCCACCCTCACCACCCACCTTTGATCAGCCACCCAGGCTTTGTCCTCTTTTTGACATTTGCCCACTTCTCTCCAGCTCCTCCTACTAAGGACACTTGTCTCCCCATTGTAAAAAGCTCCCCCCCACCAAGACTACTGTGAAGCCAGAGGATGTGAAGCATCTGGCATGGTGCCCGGCACACAGTATGTACATAAACAGTAACTGTAGTGATTACCACCCCAGAGGTCCCACTGCCTGTGCCAGCCCAGGAGTGGGGGCGAAGCAAGCCTCTCCCAGGGAGTAGGCGTGTGCTGTGCTGCAGGGACAGGTGGAGTGTGGGTGGTGAAGTTATATTTAGCAGGCATGAGAGCCCATCTGAGCTGCTGGCTGCGCTCTGGAGGCCTGAGGGAATGGGCAGACTGTGTCCCACTGCTGCCCTGGCACCCCCAAGCTCCTGGCCCCTGAATATGCCCTGCATGTACCCACCTCCAGACCTTTGCTTAAGCTGTTCCCTCTGCCTGGAATGTCTTCCCCCACAGCTCTGCCAGGCTAACTCCTCCACATCCTCCTCAACTGCTGCCTCTTCCATGCAGCCTTCCAGGCACCAGCCAGAAATGCCTACCTTCCCCCAAGAGACTCTGAAGTTTGACTCCTCCCTGAACACATCCTGCCTGGCTCAACTCCAGCCGATGGGCCTGGAGGACAGAGCCCAGGTGGAGGTCCCTTTACCCAGCCACCTAGACTTGTCTACTAGGTGAATGAAATCCTGACAGTCCCCCAGACTGTAGCATTCTTCCTTTAGATCTTCATTATTGGTGGTTTAGTTTAAAGTGAGTTTTCCCTAGACTCTTTAAAGCTGGATGCTAGTTGGCACCTTAAGAAAAGCTGTTGATTGGTTAGGAGCAGTTGGGTGCTCCTAGTGGCAGAGGAGGTGAGGGCTCCCCCAAAATGGCCATTTCAGGATGGGCCTGCAGGGATGGCAATCGGAATTCTGGGAGTGATGGGGGGGAAAAAACCCCAGCTCCAGCAGCGGTTCTCCCCACTATACCTCCCAGAGAACATCACAGTAGGATGACAGATGAAGCTGGAAACCAGGATGGATATGGGGTGAGGGATGGGTGGATGTCTAACTTTGAGTGAGGAGTAGGTGCTGGGGTTGGTTTGGAGTTAGGAATGGGGATGGGGTAGGTTTGTGGTAAGAGCTGGAGTTAGGAAGGAGGTGATGATAGGGGATGGGGTTGGAATTAGTAATAGAGTTGGGTTCAAGATCAGGAAGGTTAAAGTTGGGGCCAGGCCAGGTTCACACCTGTTCATTGCCCACCAGGTAGACCTTGATGTCAGGTAGAGAGAGGCCTCGTTTCTCACAGATGCCTGCCAGCATGTCGCGGATGGTGAGGCCGGATCGGACCAGGGCCAAGGAAGCTGTGCCATCTGGCAGGTACACGCAGCAGTACTTCCCGGGCCGGTTTTCGCTCTCACTCTCTGTGCTCCCAAGACTCTTCCGGTGGCTCTGGGTAGGAGTGGGGGGAGGTTATGCATACACATGCAAGGACGTGCAGACAGGTACACAGACAGGTAAGCTGAGGGCTCAGACATGCACACCTATGTCCAAGGGCACACCTATGTCCAAGGGCACACCTGCAGGCAGGCAAAGATACATCCTCCTACAGGAACACCTGTAGGCACAGGAAGGCATATGGGCACCTACAGACAGGTCCACCCACTGACTCCCACACTCAGATTGTGTACATCTGGGCACCCACACATGTGCACATATCTGCTGACCAAGGATATGAACCTGTCACATGCATGGGGACCCAATGTAGTGAGGACAGGAAGAAAAGCAAGGAGGCTGAGGGGTTGGCGGTGCAGAGCAAGCTGGGGGATGGAAGTGGGGATGGCGACGGGGAATGACGGAGACCGTGTAAAGGGGCCTGAGTAGTGGCCCTAGCCCATAACGCATCTCCCCTCCCTCAGCAGTCGGCTCACCTCAGATTTGCTGCTGACAAAGGCGAGGAAGCCGAGGTCCAGACTAGCGGAGGAGTTGAGAGAGCCCTGAGACTCTCGGCGCAAGGGGGAGTTTGTGGCTGCCCCGGCCAGCTCTAGGGCAGAGGGAGCAGTGAACGCCAACAGCCCCTCCTCCCCTCACCCATCCCTCTGCTGAGGCCTCTTCTCCACCTGGTGGACCTTGTTTGAGACCATCCTTCAGGGCCCCAATGTGGCTTGGGTCCCCGATAGCGTCGCTACCGTGAAGGCTTCCCAAACTTCTAGGGTCTAGCCTGGGAACCGAACTACCCAGGGGAATGTGGCGGCCACAGGGACCTGCATTTCGGTTTTCACAGACTTACAGACTGTCTGTGGGCCCAGAAGGAGGAAGGGGGCGTTCCCAAAGCTTACCCCAGCTCCCAGCCCTCCCTCATCTCTATGGCCCGCTCCTGCCCTCACCCCTGCGGAAGGACTTGCGGAGCAGGCGGCCCCCAGGACCCTCAGCAGGCGGCAGCTGCCCCAACTCCTCCACGCCCAGCGGCAGCGACTTCCCAGGCTTCAGCTTCGGCTTCTGTGGGTATAGGGAAGGCGCTGGCACCGGGCTGGGCCCTAGCCCGCATGCAGACCGCGGGCACACCGCCGTAGATCTGCATCCGGGAGCGTCCCCTCCTGCACACGGTCCTGCAGGGCCCCCTGCCTACCGCGGCCCCTCCTCCGCACCTTCCTTGTGGCGTCAGGGCTGCCGAGGCGCGAGGAGCCAGGTTCGCGCAGGGGGCGCCCCTCGGCCTCGGCCAGGAGGCACTCGCGGTACAGCGGGGACTTGACGAAGCGCGCATAGCTGTCGAACTTCATCAGGTTGAAGATCTGAGGGGCAAGCGCGGGCGCGGTGAGCCGGGGGGTGCGCGGGGGACGCCGGCCCCGCCCCCGCCCTAGGGAGCCCCCAGCCCCCTCCAGCTCTGTTTCTGACGGTCACCTCCAGGGTCCGGACCCCGCCCCCACCCCTGGCCCCGCCCCCTGGCTCAGCCTCGGTACCGCCCTCTGGCCCCCGCCCTGCCCCTGCGTTGGGCTCTGTCCCCGCACCCAAATTTACGCCAACCCTTGGCCGCTCAGACTGGGCGCCCGCATCTGGCCCCGCCGCTGCTCTAGTTCTCTCCCGCCCAAGGCCCCGTCCTCGCACCCCAGGCCACGCCCCCTGAGGCGTCACCTGAAGCTGCTGGGCGCGAAACATGTCTGGCCGGGGCTCGGCCAGAACCTCCTCGCCGAGCCAGGCCTGCCGGTCGATGTTCACCGGGCTCAGCGCCTGGCTGGACAGGAACTCCTGATAGATGCTGCGGGCCTCCTGAGCTAGCTGAGGGAGGAGGGAGGGGAGGAGCGGGTCAGGGGGCAGCGCCCAAGCCCTCGTCCTCACCCCTCTGCCCCAAGTCCCCCTTCCCCCACCTGCTGGGTGTCGCTGGCCGGGATCTGCTGGAAGCGCTCGCAGGCCTTCCAGAAAGTCACGTTCTCCGCGCTGAACTCCATCTTCAGGAACTCCTGAGAGGGGAAAAAGGGGGAGGCAGTCAGAGACACCGGGAGAGAATCAGGAGATGTCGTCAAAGAGACAGACACAGGGCCGAGAGACAAAGCCAGACAGGGCCAGACAGACAGATGCAGCCAGATCCGGAGGCACAGAGAGAAAATGAGAGGCAGAGACGAGGACAGAGAGAAGGAAGAAGAGTTCCCAGCTGGGAGAAGAGGAAGCGGGTGCCAAAGAAGCGCTGGAAGAGGGAGCTGCCGGAGGAGCCCCACTCTGGCCAGCCTGAATCTCCATCCACGCCCTCTCCCATGCCCCCTGCTCCTCCCCGCTGCGGTGGCCTCTGCCATCTGCCCTCCCCACCCCACCCCAGGGCTTACAGTGAAGTAAGCCAGGCCCAGCGGGTCCTGCAGCAGCCGCTCGAAGGACAGGGCCCAGCTGGCCACAGGCTGCTCCTCGGTGGGAAAGGGGCTGCTGGGGCCACTGGGGAGACTGTGGATGCTGAGGGAGCTGCCGCGGCCCTCGCCCTGGCCCTGGGGCCCCGCCGTGCTGCTCAGCTCTGCAGGGGGATGGACAGGTAGGGGTGAGCCTTGCTGCCTTCCCAGACCCTGGCCCACCCCCATGTAGGCATCCACTCTGTGGGTACACTCATTTCCACCCCCTCCTCCTTTCTTCTCTTCCAGGCCTCCTCACACATTTTATCACTTACCTCCATCTGAGACAGCCAGAACCTACAAGAGACCCGAGGTAGAAAGTCAGAGAAGAGTGTAGTAAAGATTCCTAAGGGACAGTTTCTGAGCCCAGCCCCCAGGAGCTGGAACTGTGCTCTCCTCCACCTGGAGAGCCACGCTGGGCTTCCCCAGTCAGTCACTGCTTGGCTGGGGTTTAGCTCAGGCTGCCCCTGGTTCTCTTTCCACCATGTGCCATCCACTGTTTGCTCGGACTTATGCCAGGTACCTTCTGGTCAACCCTGTTTCCTTCCTTCTCCAGCCCCTTCTGGGTGAGTCCAGGCGAGCATTGCATAGTGGGTTAGAGCAGACTTTAATCCTGTCGCTGCCCTCACTAGCTGGGTGACTTTGGCCAAGTTAGTCAATTTGTTTCTCTCTATCTGTAAATAGGGGATGATGCTAATAATAGTAATGCCCTTCCTGGGGCTGTGAAGATCAAATCAGTGTAATAGATTTACAGCATATAGAAGAATGGCCAGTGTGTGGTAAGGGCTGTATGTCTGCTGTGCCTTTGAAGGAGAGGGGTCTCTGTAGCCAGTGATCTCCTTATTGCAACTGTTTCCCCTGGGGGCCCAGGTCTCCCCTAGGTCCCAGCCAACCTTGGGTGAGGCATCGGATGCTATTTTATAGTATAGAGCAGTGCTTCTCAAACTTCAGCGTACATTGGAGTGACCAGGAGGACCCCACCTCCAGAGATTCAGGCTCAGAAGATGCAGGCTGGGGCCCAAGGCTCTCAATTTCTAACAAGTTTCCAGGCAATGCTGATGCTGCTGGTCCAGGGACCACAGTGTAGAGGCCAACTCCTTTCTACCTACCCCCTCCACCCAATGCACACCCCTGACTTGTCTGGGAATCCCAATCACTAGTAAGAACAGAAAAACCCTCCTCTCAAAACGACTCTTGCAGTGGCTTCCCTGGGTTCTCCTCCTACCTTCCCAGCAGCTCAGTTCCTCCAGTTTCCTCATGATCTTCTCATGCAACGTGGCCTCTACCCCTCCCTGGTTCTGTCCTGGGCCCTTTGTCCCACCCACAGATCTCCAGTTCCAAAAGCACACAGTCAACTTCCTGCTAACATCTTCCCTCAAATGTCCCACAAGCCCCTCAAATTCAGCCAGTCCCAAATGGAAGCCTCTGCCCCCACCAAAACAGAGAACCAAACCAGCTTCCCTGCATCCCATCTTTCTTCCCATCACCTGGGCTCCCAACACCAGGGCTTGAGTCATCCCCAATTCCTCCCTCTCACCTCCCACATTTTCACTAGGCCCTGTCCAGGAGCTTCTACCACCTGTCCCTCTTTTCCATCCTCACTGGAAACAGGCCTGCAAACTATCTCCCTCCCCAGAAAGTCTCCCCTGCCCTCCTGGCTGGAATCTCCTCTCCTCCCTACTCCCACCTGGAAGCACCCAGGTCACAGAGCAGCCATCCGTGGGCCAGACCTGGACTGCAGATGCGTCAAATATTATTATTATCTTGGCCCTCATGATTTTTTTAAGTTTTAAAATCAAGAGATTTTCCATAAAACCCATTTTCTACTTCCTCTTTAAGAATGCGAGGCTCCAGCTACGCAGAGCTTCTTCCTGGCGTGGCAACCTTGACTGGCACTGAGCAGCCACTGCCTTCCCTAGAAGGGGCTCACGCTCAAATCAGAGGCCACTGGGGCTAGTTTGATGCATTACTTGCTGAGGCAGTGGGAGGAAGGCTCAAATCTGGGAGGTCAAATTTGTGCTGTGTGACCTCAGACAAGGGAGTTTAACCTCTCTGTGCTGCAGGTTCTTCCTCTCTAAAAATGGGGCAAGTAACAGTCCTGACTTCAAAAGGTTGCTGTGATTAAATGAGTTAAATATCTATAAAGAACTCAGAACACTATCTGGCATGTAGCATGAGGGTGGTTCAAAAAGTTCGTGGAAAGATTTGTATTGTCTTTCACTTCTATTTTTCCATGAACTTTTTTTTTTTCCTTTTTGTCTTTTTTACTGACCAGCAACGGGATCGCAACCCTCGGTGTTGCGCCTGCACCGTGCTCAACCAGTGAGCGGGAACCGGTCTCCACATGGGATCCGAACCCTCGGTGGGAGCACCGCCGCACTCCCAGGCGGTGCCCTCTCCAGTGCGCCACTGGGCAGGCCCTTTCCATGAACTTTTTTTTTTCCTTTTTGTCTTTTTTACTGACCAGCAACGGGCTCGCAACCCTCGGTGTTGCGCCTGCACCGTGCTCAACCAGTGAGCGGGAACCGGTCTCCACATGGGATCCGAACCCTCGGTGGGAGCACCGCCGCACTCCCAGGCGGTGCCCTCTCCAGTGCGCCACTGGGCAGGCCCTTTCCATGAACTTTTTTTTTTCCTTTTTGTCTTTTTTACTGACCAGCAACGGGCTCGCAACCCTCGGTGTTGCGCCTGCACCGTGCTCAACCAGTGAGCGGGAACCGGTCTCCACATGGGATCCGAACCCTCGGTGGGAGCACCGCCGCACTCCCAGGCGGTGCACTCTCCAGTGCGCCACTGGGCAGGCCCTTTCCATGAACTTTTTGAAGTACCCTCATAAATATTCAAGGAATGATACAATTATTATTGTTGTCGTATTAATCTTGGTGCCTGACCCTGTGGGCAGTGAGTTTGCGACCCCTGCCATAGAGGAAAGAGCACAGGTGTTGGGGTCTGTCAGACCCAGATGCAAATCCCAGCCCCTCCTTCTCCTAGCTTTACAACCTTGGGCTTCCTCCCTGAGCTTGGTCTCCCATCTGGAGCGTGGGGATAAGAAGTTGCTGAGGAGGAGAGAAAGTTTGTGCAGAGCACGGCTGGGTGTGGAACTGGCTCTGGACACACCCTCCCTCTGCACTCCCCCAGCTGACCTGCGTCATCAGTCACCTCCCCCAATGAATGTCAGCACTTCCCACGGCTACAGGAGAAAATCCCATCTCCTGGGGGTGGCAAGGAGGTGCAAGGACGGAGAGCTGAAGCCCTTTGCGAC
Source organism: Galeopterus variegatus (assembly GCF_000696425.1). Taxonomy (NCBI): domain Eukaryota; kingdom Metazoa; phylum Chordata; class Mammalia; order Dermoptera; family Cynocephalidae; genus Galeopterus; species Galeopterus variegatus. Next base: position 323,053 of record NW_007727753.1, on the reverse strand, counting down.
CCGACTACAAGGTCCCTTTGCAGCCTGGCAGTTTCGCCATTGTGCACCGTCCAGCGCCCTGCTCTGTGGTCTTCCTCCCCTGGCCTGCTCTGCAGCTGTGTCTCCAGACTCAGAGACACTGTCACCGCCCTCCCTGCAGTTCTCCGGGAGTCATCCTGACTCACCCTGTCCCTCCGCTGAGGTTGCCCAGCCCTGCCCTCCTCTGTCCTTCCCTGAAGCTGCAACTCAGCTTCTCCCTTGCTCAGAGCCCTCCCTGCCCGCTGAGGCACTTGCAGTTGCCAGGTGACAGCTAAAACCCTACCTGGGCCTGAATAATGAACCCCTCCAGCCTCACCTGTTTCCCTCCCCTTACTTCCACCCTACACTTTATCAAACTTTTCTATTTTCCCCACACCCCTACACACTCCTGTTTCCCACTTGGCCATTTTCTCTGCTTGGGTATCCCCTCAAACTGCTCCCCAACCTCTGCCCATTGACATTAGTAATCTCCAAGCATCAGATCCTCTGAATCCCTCCCTCCTTCCTTCCACACATATGCCCACTGCTGTCTAGGCCTCTTTCCCCTGCCACTCTGGTAGCTCCTGAAGGGCAGGCCTGGTTGGTGGGAAGCACCCTCCTTGCCCTAGTGATCCCACGCAGCCATCAGGGCCCTGGCCCTTGCGCCCCCTCCACCAGGGATGCTCAGCCTGTGAGCACCACCTTGTCAGCTACCTGTAGTTCTCCATCCCAAACCTCTCTTGCCCCACGAGTTGCTGATCTGATAGCTGGGGCTGAGGTGGTATAGGGACAAAAATCTAGAGATGGGAGGGAGTGAGGATGGAGCCCAATTCCAGCTCTGCCATTTGGGGGAAAGCGACTTCTTTTCCCTGAGCCTGAGTTTCCCCCCTGAATAGCACGGGGCTCAGCATTCCAAATCTCCTGGGGCTGCTGGGAAGGATGAATGAGGCCCCATGAGTGAAAGCCCAGGCATGGCACAGGCAGAGCAGCACCTGTGGCAGAGGGGGTGCAGGTGCCGCTGGCTGGGCTCTGACCCACCCACCTGCCAGGCCTGGGGGAGTTGTGCTGAGCGGGGCTGGCCTTGTCCTGCTTCAGCCTGCTTGAGGAGAAGTGGTGAGTGAATGGGGGAAAACGGGAAGAAAGGGGGAGGAAGGGTGTGGCGGCCGGTGACACCCTGACCGTGGCTGGGCCTTGGTTTGCTGTACTTTTTCTTAGGAGCTGCTGTGCCTGAGAACACCAAGGTGAGGGTGAGCTCCGACTGGGTGACAGCCACTCTCAGGCAGCACTCACGCATGTTCTCACTCCATCCTCGCATCTTTATCCTGTGTGGCAGATATTATTACCGCTGTTTTATAGATGAGCAAACCAAGGCCCAAAGAAGTCCTACAGCTGAGATTAGAACCCAAGTTTGCCTGGATCTGGAGCCTGAGGTCTCCCCACCCTCCACCCAAGCTGCCTGCCTGTGTGGACAGGAGAGCTCAGCCTCAGCTCTTGGGCACAGGTGTGCAAGGCCGATTGGGGATGAGAGTCTGGAGGCTCCTCTTGAACTGTGCCCTCTGGAGGGGTCAGGCCTTGAAGGGAGGGCTGATTTACAGAGCCTCTTCTGTGTTGGGGATTCTATGCCATCATTTAGTTTCATCCCAGCTTGGAGAACTGCGGCTGTGAGACCCTCTCTGGGGATGTCCACATGGAACCATGGTAGCTGGTTCAATGTGATCTAGCCCTGTGGAGCTGACCCATAGCCATGGCTCCACTGTAAGGCCACCCTGAACTTGAGCACAGGCCTTGAGCTGGACACCGAGAAAAGAGAGAGGTATGTGGGATTTGCCTCGCAGGTTTCCTTGCCAGGAGGGGAAGACTAACCGGGTCCCCTTGACAGTGACAATGTGATAACTGCCCCTCTCTCGGCTTAACCGCCAGCCTCGCCTTGGGCCACATACCTGCTCAGACATCCAGTTTTCCCACATTCAGGCCTGTGCCTGTACCATTCTATGCCATGGTGCACAAAGTTAGTTGAGAAGTTGGCTCTCCCTTGCCAGGTCCCCCTCAAGCTTCCTCTCTCCCTGACCGATGGCTCTTACCCAAGCCTGAACTCTGGTATTTTTGCCCGTGTCTTTCGTGCCTTGCTAGACCGGGAGCTGCTTGAGGGCTGGGGATGGGGAAGATTGGGCTGGGTCTTAAGTGCCTAGGATGGGGGCAGCACAGAGCAGGCCCTAAGGAAGGGTCATTGAATGAATGAGTGAGTGAACACATGAAGTGGCAGTGGGGGCTGTGTGAAGACATCTCTGGGAGGGGCTGGCTCTAAGTGATGGGTTTCACTGCTGCTGCCTGACAAGCGGAGTGGCAGAAAGGCGAGGCTCACAGCTAATGCTGCCTCAGCAGGGAATGACAGACAGGGGAAAGTGGGAGAGAACCAGAGCCAGGCTGCGTAGGGTGCAATGCTGACCCCTCTCCTCGCGGCTGACCTCGGCATGGCATGTACTCCTCTGAGCCTCCTCTGGGAGGTAACTCATGGAAGGAACCAGACTTGGCCTGCAGGTGCCTCTCCATCCACATCCCTGCCACAGACGCCAATGCTGGCTCATGCCTCCTTGTCCCAGCCAAACATGGCCTCAGAAAGCTGCCCAGTGACCAGCGAGCAGCCAATCTGTGACCCTTGAGATTCCAAGAGGTGGCACAGAGAGTTCAGAACTGGCCCAGGAAGGGCAAAGATTAACCCGTGTGTGACAGTTGCTGAGTGGAGCCAGGGCATCCTTGGGCTCAATGGGACTAGAGGCAGAGTTGGGGGCCCTTCCCTACTCTGAATGCCTTTTGGGTAGAGAAGCCACAAGCTGGCCCAGGAGGGCTAGAGACTGGGTCTGTCTCCAGGCCCCCTCAGCTGCCCTGAAGTTGTGGGCACTGTTCCAGAAGCATTGATTCAGCTGCCTTTCCAGGGTGGGTGTGGGGCTGCTCCTCCTTGGCTTCATGGCCTAAACACCCAGGGGGTGCGAGCCAAGCGTCATGCCTCTGGGGTGGGAGTGCAAGGCAGGTGGGTTCTTCCTAAACTTTCAAAGCTGGGTTGGTGGTAGAGACAGTGAGATGGGGGGCTGAGCCATCTTTGGAGGATTTGCCTCTTTCCCACCCAGCTACCCTGGAGCTGGAAAGAGATGCTGGGAGGACAGACGGAAATTAGAAAGCAGGAGTGGGGATAGGGGGTGGCTTGGCTTATTCATGAGGCAGGAGATCCTTGAAGAGGGGGCATTGGGCTGACATTTATGTAGCCCCCACAATGGGTCAAAGGCTCATATTCATCATTCCATTTGATCATCTGAACAAACGCTTGAGATCCATTCTAATCTCCTCATTGTATGGATGGGGAAACTGAGGTTCAGAGAGGGCCTTCCTCCTGGCCCCCCAGTAAGGGACAACAGAGCTGGGACTGGAACCCAGGTCTCTCTGAACCCGCTCCGCTCTGGTCTCATCCCCAGGGTTACACCAGGCTCTGAGCAGGGCCATCTGGAAGGGTCTTGGAGTGAAGATACCAGGTCCCACCGCCTGCTGCTGTCTGTCCCACAGTACTAGGCCAAAGCCCAGTGGGGGGCCAGGACACTGTCTGGCCTTCCTAGGGTGTTAGGAGGGGCTCTGTCAAGTGGGCTGGGACCCTAGGGGGAGAGGGAGACCCAGCAAGGCCTGCCCCATCTGTTGAATGGACAAAAAGAGCCAGACCCTCCAAGGGCAGCTCTGGCCAGGGTCTAAGCAGCCAAGGGAGAGTGCAGGGGGTGGGGCAGCTGCAGCCAGGGACCTCCTAGTGCTCAGCTACCTCCGCCCTTCCTGGAAGCCCAGGGATAGAATAGGCAGAAGCTGCATCAACCTGGCCTGACCCTGCTGACCAATCCCAGGCTACCAAAGAATGCTAGTTCTGGCAGGAAGCCTCCGGAGCAGATCTGACTAGAGGGCAGTGACCCAGCGAGGGCTGCCCCTAGCCTGACCTTGGGCACCGAGGGCATGGGGTGAGGAGGGGAGAGCTGAGGCAGAGTGAGGTGTCAGGGCTTGGGCCACTGTGGGGGTGGGTCAGGGCAGGAGGTGCGTCAGGCCTCCCTGGTCCCCCAGATGCAGGCAGCCCGAGATGAGGCTAGCTGCGGTAGCAAGTGACAGAGCAGTGGGGACTGGACCAGAATCCCATGTCCGCTCTGCTCTGGTTTCATCCCTAGGGTTGCACCAGGTTCTGAGTAGAGACATCTGGAAGGGTCCTGGGGTGAGGACACCAGGTCCCACTGCGTGCTACTTTCTGTACCCAACTTCTCTTGACCGCTGGCAGCCTGTGGGTGCGCCTCCTTCACTCTTGCCTGGCCCTGCTGGGTGCGCCTCCTGCACTCCACCCTGGGTGCGCCCACCCCCTCCTGGTGGCCCTGGCCAGGAGCCCACACTCACCATGCGCCCGTTGGGGACACCCAGGTGCTTGGGTTTCCCTGGCATGCTGCCGCCGATCACGGGTCCCTGCTGCGGGGGCCGCCCACCATGGGGACTGTGAGCAGTGCCGGCCAGAGCTTGCACGGTGACGGGCAGGCAGCAGAGAGAGCGGCTTGCTCCTGCGGGCCCTCACATCCTGAAACACCAGCTCACTACCTCTTTTCTCTGCCACAGGAAGTGTCTCTATAGAAACCAAACCACAGAAAGAAGCAAGGTCTAAGAGAGCGAATGCCTCTTCCTACACACGCACACACACGTTCACGCACACACACGCCGCCAACGCACCCTCGGCAGCACCCCACGCAGGAACCAGTATTCGGCAGAGGCCTCCATGTGCCCAGCGAGGAGCCCAGCCTGGCTTGGCCCAGCCCAGGGAGCTCCAAGGTCATGTCTGGGCACACAGAAGTGAATGCAAACATACCTAGGCACCTTTGTACACCCTGACAGGGTGTCCACAGGCATGGACATGCAGACCTGTGCAGTGGGACCTGCGTAGCCACACACGTATGTATTTGACTCAACACACACTTATCTCATACCTACTGCATGCCGGGCATGTGCAGACTCAGCACCCCTCTCCCAGACAGGTGTGCATGTACAGAGTTACTGCCCCTATCCCTAGACGCCTGCAGGCTGTCCTTCTGTGCATGTGCCAGGTGTGTATACAGATGGACAACTTGTAGGCATGGCTATGGACACACAGACCATTCAGGTGTCCATGTCATAAACAAATAGGCTCTCCCTCATAAGGGGCACCTAGGCGTTCAGTAATATGCATGCACAGACCCTTGGACAGGTGCATGTGACAGGCACACTTACACATAGGCATGTGTGTACTCAGACACCCCAGTGACATGTGCAACCAGGTAAGCACATGCTTACCCACCTGCGTAGGGGAATGGATCAGGGACATCTATGCCCACAGACATGTATGCATTCATAATTACTCACATAGAAATCCCGCCTTGGTGTATGACTGTCCTGGCTCAGGCTGCTATGACAGAAATACCATAGATTGGGTGGCTTAAATAACAAACATTTATTTCTCACAGTTCTGGAGGCTGGGATGTCCAAGATCATGGCACCAGCAGATCTGGTGTCTGGTGAGTTCCCTCTTCCTGGTTTGCAGACACCTGTCTGCTTGCTGTGTCCTCGCACAGAGCAGAGAGAAAGGAAGCGAACTCTCTCCTGTCTCTTCTTATAAGGGCACTAATCCCATCGTAAGCCACCACCCCCATGACCTAATTACCCATCTCCAAATACCATCACATCAGGGTTTAGTGTTTCAACATATGAATTTGGGGGGGACACAAACATTCAGTTCATAGTAAGTACTGCCAGCTGAAAGGTGGCACCCTGCCCTCTCAGCTCCAACCCAGCCCCAGATGAACTCAGATTCTTTACCTCTTTTTTTTCTTTTCTTTTCTCTTCTTTCTTTCTTTCTTTCTTTCTTTTTTTTTTTTTTTGGCATCTGGCTGGTATGGCGATCCAAAGTCATGACCTTGGTGTTATAAGGCTGTGCTCTAATCAATTGAGCTAACCGGCCAGCCCAGTTTATCTCTTCCTTGCATGTGCATGTCCCTACAACAAGGACTTATATTTTACTCAAAGTGTGGGTTTATTTAGAGTCCTCAAGTCACCCACTATTCTGATGTGGGCTACTCTTCCTATAGGGACAAGGCAATATCCCCTTCTCCATAGTCTACACTCTGTCCCACTGCCCCCTTCTAGGGCTGTGACCTGATCCCTTCAGTGGCAAAAATCGGGTGCTTTTTCTTCACCACAAATTCATGCCCTCTTCCTCCTGGCACATGGCTGAAATGAATTTCCCAGGCTCCCTTGCAGAAAGGTGTGGCCATGTGACTAGTTCCCACTGATTGCCTATGAGTGAGATGATGTGCACTGTTTCTGGGCCAAAGCTTTGAAGAAGTAGATGTGTGCACTCGACACTCTTTCTTCTTTAGCTGGCTGGGTACAGAAGACAATGAGGCCTGAGGGGATTGTGGAGCCACAAGAAGGAGGGAGCCAGGGTTCCATGTAGGCAAGCCACCCATCAACCCACTCATCAACCTGGTATGCCAGCATCAGTTATGTGAGCAAGAAATAAACTTCTTCAAGTCATTATACACATTAAGGTCTATTTGTCATAGCAGCTAGCATTACTCTAGTTAATATACCTCTTCTCTCAACCCTGACTCACCTCTCTCCAGACACCTTGCTTCAGGCTACCCAGACAGAGAGATTCAGTCAGACTAGGTGTGTGTAAAGGGTGGGGGTGGGGGGTACTTATACGCCTGGAGCATTGCCAGTGGCAGTCTTAATAAGGAGTGTGACTGTGTCAGTGTGCCTGTATGGGGGCTACTATAGGGTATATGATGTGAGCAGAGACTGCCTGTCCCCTGTGCCATGGATCCAGACCTTGGCTTCACAGGATGTTTTACAGTTTACAGGGTGTCTTCCAACATGACTTCATTTGATTCTTACAACCACTTTGTGAGTGGTGCTCATTATTCCCATTTTACAGATCAGGAAACAGGCTCAGAGTGATGGGAGTTGCCTAAGAATATATGTCGTGTTAGAGATCTGCTAAACTGTGAATGTGCTTAGGGTGCAGGAGCTGGACCTGGGCCACCATCAGCCCAAGTGCCAACAGCTAATCTTCCTCCTGAAGGCCCAGTCACAAGCTCTGCCTAGGACCCCCTGCTAAGTTCATTCTTTCCTGCTGCTGCAGAAATCCCTTTCCCCACTTCTCCACCATGAATGGCCATTCCAGCTCTGATCACATCTTTACCACAGGGACCCTAGCCGGCCCTGGGACTTCCCATCTCTTTGCCCTTATCTAGTTATCTCTATTCCGTGAGAGTAGTGAAGTACCTCCACCCCACGGGACACTGTTCTCAACTTCTCTTTCCCTGGTTTCCTGTAGGGGATCAGTGATTGATGTCATCTCCAGCTGGGACTTCTGATCCTCCTCCCTGTGGAGACCTCCTTGCCCTCTCTCATCTTTTCATAATGAATTCAGCCACCCTGTTACCCTCTCCAATCGCTTCTCACTGTAACCAAAGAAATCCGCATTAGTTATTCCCGTGCTTAAAATCGTCAAACTGAGTTCTGGAAAAGGCCATGTTCCTTAGCTGAGAATTGAAGGCCTTTCAAGTTTTGGCTTCAGCCAAACTGCACGTGCCCCCACCCCACCCCTTTCTCAGCCCTTCCAAACTGCTTGTACTCCTTATACTTTCAGGTATCCCTCCCTAGCTTCCCATCTCTTATTCCCTCTGCTGAGGATGCTTTTCCTCTTCGTGGTAAACTTCTACTCATTCTTCATGATCTCATCCCAGGTTCTAGAAAAAATATTCCTTCTTTCACCAGTTACTTATTAATCACCTCCTATGTGCTAAGCATTTTTCTAGGTGCTGGGGATTCAGTAGTGACCCTAGCTGACAAAAATCCCAGCCTTCATGGAGGTCCAGTGGAATGTACATGTTCTTGTTTGCATAGGTATAGGTAAATCTCTGGAAGGGTACACCCCTTGGGAGGGGAGAGGCAGAGGACTTTTGGTGTACATGTCTGTTCTCTCTTTATAGATATATATTTACACATACACACAAGAACATATTACTTTAATAATAAAATAATTAATTAAAAATATATGACTCAGAAAAGATGTCTCAGCACTCAATCCTGAATAAATTCATTCATTTAAGAGGGCAGCTTCTTAAAATAAAATACAGAAGCAACCAACCAACATTCCACCTTGTGTATGTATAAGCTGTATGTATGTAACAGGAGTCATTAATTCAGATGTATAGAGGGGCCAGGCAAGTGCTGTAAATTAGTGGCCAGACTAGCCTAGAAGAGAAAGGCGTTTGTAGAGGCGGTCCCATTCCCATTCAGCTCCAGCCCATTGTTGTCTTGTGATAACATAGGCCTAGATCTTCCAATTTTTCGTGAAAAACCGGAAATCTGGATTTCTAATGTGAATTTAAGTATTCTGATTTTTAAAATATTGATAGCTAAATTATTTATTGAAATAGCATTAACAGGTATAATGGAGCTCTATTTGGCTACGGCCACCAGTTTTCAACTTTGATCCATAGCCAGCTTTCCTGGACCGTTCACAGACGCTTCTTCCTGCACCAGGCACTGCGATCGTTTGGATCCGGGTGGATTCCAACCATCACTGGGGTCCCAGACCAGGATGCGACTTCAACCCGACTGGGTCTGAGGAGTTGGGGGTAGTGGAGGCCCTCAAATAACTAGGAATTCTCAGTCTCCAAAGTAGAAGAGCTGGGGCGGATGAAGCCAGAGACGGCTTAAAGGCTCGTCCGGAGATACCCGGTGAGTTCAAGGTGAAGCGGAGGTTCGAAGCCAGGCCTCCGCCTTCAATTTAGAGCTCCTTTCTCCCCGACTGGTAAATGTTATTCCAGAAACGTGATCAGTGGCCAGAGCCCGAGGGTATTGCAGTCTTCGCGCGTCCAGTTCGCGCGAACGGCCCACAAAAACTACAATTTCCAGCAGGCCCCGCTGCGCAGACTACCCTCGCCCCGCCCGCCGGCTCAAACCACCCCTCTGCTCCTCATGGGCCCACACGCCTAACGTGCTGTTCCTTGATTGGTTGCAGCTCTTGTCGCTCGTAAGAACCCACTGCTGAGGGTGGCCGACAGGTGCTTTGGAGCCGCCAAGGAGATAGAACGGCACTCGCCCAGGATGGGGGGCTGCCCAGCTGATAAAGCCGCCGACTCCTTGGCTTCGAGACTTTGCTTCCTAACCCCGGTGACACTAGATTTGGAGTGCTTCCGGCCGGAGGCCATTAGATGGGACACCCGGAAGGCGGAAGTCCTAGGGCGGAAGTGGCCGAGAGGAGAGAAGAATGGCGACGGAAGGCTGGATGTGGCGCTGGGGCTGGGGCCGGCGGTTCCCGGGGAGGTCTGGGCTTCCCGGTCCCGGCCCTGGCCCCACTATGCCTCTATTTCTTTTTCTGTTGCTGGGGTCAGTGGTGGCAGATATAACTGACGGCAACAGTGAACACCTCAAGCGGGAGCATTCGCTCATCAAGCCCTACCAAGGTGAGGCCCGGGGCGGGAATGAGTGAAGGGTGAGGGCGAGGCTGGACAGTATTGAGGAAGGGCGTGCCCTTTCTTCTGAGCAGAGCAGTTTTGTGGGTTTCCTGCCTCTGGCAAGGCCAGTCCTGGCATGGCCTCTTATGCTCCTGTCTTTGCCTGTCTCTCTGCCGACAGGGGTCGGTTCCAGCTTCATGCCCCTCTGGGACTTCCAAGGCAGCACTATGCTCACGAGCCAGTACGTGCGTCTGACCCCCGACGAGCGCAGCAAAGAGGGCTCTATCTGGAACCACCAGGTAAGTGGTTCCCAAGAGGCTAGGCATACCGTTCAGTAAGCCACCACTCCCTGCCTCCCCAGCAGACGAGACCTGAGCTTGGGTTATATAGGCTTGCCCTCCCTCCCCCGTCCTTCCCTTCTTGGTCGCACCCGTGAGTAATAAGAAATAGTGGATATTGAGTAGTTGCTATGTATCAGGAGCTCTACACTTGACACTTTACACCCTTCTCACTTAATTCCTTCAAAAGCCATGCGAGGTAAGTGATATCTCCATTTCACTGAGAAGCTAAGGCTGAGTTGAAATGGCGTTACCCAAAATCACATAGCCAGAAAGCAGTGGAGCTGTCAGGCTGTCTGAATTGCACTCCTGCAATAGTGGGAAGAATGGAATGAACGGGAACTTTATTGGGTATTTTGCTGTGTGTTAGACACTGACCTTGCCATACCTATTGCTTTTAATTCTCAAATAAGCTGTTTAAAAATAGATGGCTTTCATGATTTGTGCAGAGATAACACAGCAAGTGAATGACATCAACAGTATTTAAACTCTGATCTGTCTGATCTCCAAGCCCAGCAATTCACTTGATACACTTGACACGCTTCCCCAGTGCTTGATTGAGGGTCTTGTCATCTGGGGTATCAAGGGACTGGACTTGTGGGTAGTTTTCGTTTCTGTGACCTTTGTTCCAGAGGTCAGGGAGCCTGAGGTGTCACTGGCATGTAGTACATGAGCAGTGGCCAAGATCAGCTGCTACACAAGCACCACATTGAGGAAGTCTAGGTTGGGAAAGGGGTGAAATGGGAATAATTTTTGGCTGGGTCACAGCTTGGAGTGGAACCTGCTCCTGCCCCAGCCTGCCTGATCCCAACCCTTCCCACGGCCTAAGCTGTTGGCCAGTCTCCTAGTTTTCTCCATCACCCTACTCTCTGCTCTCTGGTCCCTTCTGCTTGACTTTCTCACTTAGTTCTGGGAGCCCACACCGTCCTTGTGTTGCCTCATCTGCCTCTCCCCTCAGCTCCTCCATTCCTTCCTGTCTTGTGCCTCCACACTGCTGTTAGTGGCATCTAGAGTTACTTTTTTCAGCTTTCACTCTGATCATCAGAGCCTGGGGTCTCCTGTGAAGGAATGAACATGCATTATGTCTACACAATCTGGCCCCTGGTGCCTGGCATCTCCAGTCATTTTCTCCATTAATTTTGTTCCAGCCTCTCTGGCTGCCATCTTGCCTTAGGACCTTTGCACTTGTTGTTCCCTTTGTCTGGGACATTGCCTCCTGGTTCTTCGTGCCTGCTTGGTTCCTTCTCATCTGTTAAATCTCAGTTCAAATACCACCCACTCAGAGAGTACTTTATTAACCACCTTATCTTCCCCGAGTCACATTCTGTCACATTATTCTATCTCATGGCTTTCAGATATTTCTTTGAAATGATGATGTAGCCTTATATTTTCATGGAAATAAGTTCTATATAGCATTAGATTAAAAAAAAAAAAAAAAAAAACAAGGTACAAATAATGCTGGAGCTGTTAGAAATCGGGTTTAGCCACAAGTGACAGACACATGTAAGACAGTGGCTTACATTATGGTTGTAGGTAGCTCGTGGCTGGCATTGTCAGTGGCTTGGAGATGTCACAGAACTGAAAGGATTCTTTGCTTGCCTTCATAGAATTTTCACAGTCAGAAATATAATTGTCTCGGGGCTGGCCTGTGGCTCACTCGGGAGAGTGCGGTGCCGATAACACCAAGGCCATGGGTTCGGATCCCATATAGGGATGGCCGGTTTGCTCACTGGGTGAGCGTGGTGCTGACAACACCAAGCCAAGGGTTAAGATCCCCTTACCAGTCATCTTTAAAAAAAAAAAAAAGAAAGAAATATAATTGTCTTGCCTTCCTTCCCCCACCTCCTCATTCAGCTCCAGGGACCTTGCCTGTGTGGCCGGGCTGATACTCTAAAGGTTTAGAGTTCTTCCTGTAACTCCTGAAAAAAATTGCTGAGAACTCTTAGGATTTTCTGTCCAGTGCTTCCGAAGATCTGCCTTTTCCTTTGCTGAGCTGGAGAGATGCTTTCTGAACTTTTGTCTCTTTTGTCTCCTTCACTCAGTCTGTCTATAAGACAGCTCCTGGTGTGGCGTGGGGGTGGTGTGGTCCAGATGAAGTGGTCCCGAGGTGACTAGAACTCCAAGTGCCTGATGGCTGGAGCACAAGACACAGGGAAAGGCCAAAGAGGCTTCTCAGGCCCCATCCTGAGGGGGTCTTGTGTGGAGGTGGCAGCAGTGGTCTTTAAATTTGTTTTGCTGAAGTACTAATCTGCAGTTATTAATCTCATTGCTCATTTTAACAGTTGATATCAAGAATTGTTTGCTATAAATTTAAATATTTGCAAAGTATGTAGTTTCCAGCATATTTTATTTTTGATTTTTGATTTTTTTGGTGGCTGGCCAGATATTTTAAATATTGACATTTAAAAATTGTTCAGTACTCTTAAATGTGTTCAGTGGAATTTAAATATTGCAATTTGATACTTTCTTTTAAACAATATAAATAAACCCAGATTGTACACTGATCTTTCTTTAATTGAACTTGTATTTAAATTTCATTTCCCACACACAATTTTATTCTTTTTTTTGACTGGTAAGGGGATGCAATCCTTGGCATGGTGCGGTCAGCACCACGCTCAGCCAGTGAGCGCACCGGCCAGCCCCATATAGGATCTGAACCCGCGTCCTTGATGCTCCCAGCGCCACACTCTCCCAAGTGAGCCGGAGGGTGGGCCCTCACACAATTTTATTCTAATGCAATATATTTAGTGCTTGAAAGTCTTATGTTTAGCCTATCATATTCCTCTGCAATTAAAATAAGTGTAATGATTTAAACCTTTTAACTCTGATAAGGCCTTAAAACTAAGTTTAATATTTTCTTTGTGATTATTAAAATTATTGGTACACAATTGATCAAAATAAATGGGTTACACAATTTCTTAATACAAAAGGAAAAACATATTGAAATGCATCCCAGTGCACCCCCATCTGATGGCTGCTACAGTCAGAATGAGAAGGCCTCAGTACCACTTGTACTTTTTTGTTTTATATATGTGAATGCTGAGAAACTGTCTTCATTTAAATCGTAGACGGAGGTGGAGGGAGTTTTGGTATAGCAGGGTCACTTGGTATGTTCAACTTCTTTTGGCTTATAAACCCAGAATCGTGTAGTGATCTTCTGTCAGAATTTTTAATGATGCATCAGCTGAGTGTCAGATTATACCTGCCTTTCATTTTGTTGCACACAGAGACATGGAAACTGCCTATCCCTAAAGTAGTCTATTACTGCCAGGTGATCAGATGATTCTGATTTAGTCAGCCTGGCATAGGGTCAAGGCATTAAGATGTCTGAGCTCCCCAGGTGGGTCTGCTGGGCACAGCCAGAGTTGAGAACTATGACCACATCGTGTTGTGTCCCAAAAAGCGTCTTCTAAGTCAGTCCCAACCCATACCTCACCTGCTGAAAATCCTTCGAAGACTTTATTTCATCTGTATCATAGTATTTCTATCTGCTAATATGCAGTCTTCAACCCAGGGTGTGTGGAGACTTTCTAAGGACATACCTGGGGTATGTGGAAAGTCTGAAAGGAATCAGTTTCTAGAGCCTCCACTTCCATGTGTGCTCTTTCCTGAAACTGATTTCCCTGGAAACATATCTGGGGTAGGAGTGTAGGTTTTCTTTCCCACCTCCCTTTCTTGATTACCCTTCTGCTTGAAGACACACCTCCCACCAGCCTGGGTCTTACCTCAGTGTGTTGTCCCTAGGTGCAGAAAACTCCTGGGCACCAAAGAAACCATTTGAAATCTGGTTGCTGGGCTGACTTTTATATATGTGAGATATAGTTTTAAAGTTTTTTTCAGATATATGAGGGCTATTCTGGTTACCTTTTTAATTTTTTGTATTATCGATAGCTAGTTTAATTGCACCGTAGTCAAGGAACATACTCTATGATTTCAGTCCTTGAAGGTCTATTTAGACTTGGGAATAGTCCCTCACATGGCCAGTTTTTTTGGAAATGTTCTGTGTGTGCTTACAAGGAGGGTGGATCCTCTTTTTGTTGACTGCAGTGAGCCATTTAGTTCGTTTAGGTCAAGTTTGCCAATTGAGTTCAAATCTTCTATATCCTTCCTAACATTTTTGTCTGCTCATTTTATCAGTTACTAAGAGAGGTATATTAAAATTTATGTGTGTGGATTCTTCTGTATCTTTGCAGTTCTGTCAGTTTCTGTTTTATATATTTTGAGGCCAAATTAGGTACATACAAAAACTTAGATTTGTTATATCATCTGGGTAAACACAATCTTTTGTCATTAAGAAGAGTCCCCTTTTAAACTTTATTAGTGGTATAGCTACACAAGCTTGCTTTTGGTTAGCATTTGCATAATATATCGTTTTCTTTCCTTTTATTTTTTCCCATTTCTGTCTGTTCTAAAATTGTTTCTTTTAAAGAGAATGTTATTAAGCTTTTGGGGGGCTATTTATTTATTTATATTGTGGTAAAATGCACATAACATAAAATTTATCATTTTAACCTTTTCTTGACCTTTAAATCAATTAATTTATGAAACTTTCTTTTTAGTAGGATACACATTGGCATTCAAATATTGTCATTTAAAAAACATAATACCTATCTACAAAAAATTAGATTTGACTGTTTTATTTATGTGAAAGAAAATTAAATTTCTCACGCATTTATTATGGTAAAAGGTACATAACATAAAATTTACTATTTTAATAATTGTTAAGTGTACAGTTGAGTGACATTAAGTACATTCACGTTGTTGTGCAACCATCACCACCATCCATCTCCAGAACTTTTTCATCTTCCTAAACTGACACTCTGAACCCATTAAACATTAACTCCCCATTCCCCTATCTCCCCAAAACCTGGTAACCTCCATTCTCTATTTTCTGTGTGTATAAATTTGACTATTTTAGGTACCTCATATAAACAGAATCATATAGGGCCGGCCCTTGGCTCACTCGGGAGAGTGCGGTGCTGATAGCACCAGGGCCACGGGTTTGGATCCCATATGGGATGGCCGGTTAGCTCACTGGGTGAGCGTGGTGCTGACAACACCAAGTCAAGGGTTAAGATCCCCTTACCGGTCATCTTTTAAAAATAAAATAAAATAAAATAAACAGAATCATATAATTGTCTTTCTGCGTCTGGCTTATTATCATACATATCATAATATTATCATATTTAAGATATTAGCATAATATCTTCAAGATACCGCCACATTGTAGCATGTATTTTTATGGCTGAATAATATTCGAGTGTATGTATGTGTATGTATATAGACCACGTTTTGTTATCCATTCATTGGTTTGTTTTTTTTTAAAGATGACCGGTAAGGGGATCTTAATCCTTGACTTGGTGTTTTCAGCACCACACTCTCTGAAGTGAGCGAACCGGCCATCCCTATATAGGGATCCGAACCTGTGGCCTTGGTGTTATGAGCACCGCACTCTCCCAAGTGAGCCACGGGCCAGCCCTATCCATTCATCTGTTCATGATGGATACTTGGGTTGTTTCCACCTTTTAACTATTGTGAATAACGCAGCGAACATTGATGTACAAGTATCTATTTCTTGAGACCCTGCTTTCTGTTCTTTGGGTATATGCCTAGGAAGTAGAATTGCTGGGTCATATAGTAATTCTATTTTTAATTTTTTTGAGGACCACTGAACTGTTTCCCACAGCAACTGTACCATTTTTCATTCCCACCAGCAATGCACAAGGGTTCCAATTTCTCCACATCCTCTCCAACACTTGTTATTTTCTGTTTTTTTGTTTTGCTTTTTTGTTTTTTTAGTAATAGCCATCCTAATGGGCATGAAGTGGTACCTCATTGTGGTTTTGATTTGCATTTCCTTAATGACTATTGAAGTTAAGCATGTTTTCATGTGCCTATTTGACCATTGGTATATCTTTGGAGAAATGTGTATTCAAGTTCTTTGCCCATTTCTGAGTTGGGTTTTTTGTTGTTGAGTTTTAGGTGTTCTTTATATATCCTTGATCCGTTATCAGATACATGATTTGCAAATATTTTCTTCTATTCTGTGGGTTGTCTTTTTTTTTTTGGCTGCTGGCTGGTATGGGGTTCTGAACCCTTGACTAACTGAGTGTGTGTTGTCTTTTCACTTTCTAGATATTGTTCTTGGATACACAAAGATTTTTAATTTTGATTTAGTCCAATTTTTCTTTTTTTAATTTTGGTCTGTGCATTTGGTGTCATATCCAAGAAATTATTGTTAAATCCAGTGTCATGAAGATTTTTCTGTTTTTTCTAAGAGTTTTATAGTTTTAGCTCTTAAGTTTAGGTCTTTTATCCTTTACTTAATTTTTACATAAAACTTTTTATTAGATAATTATAGATTCACATGCGCTTGTAAGAAATAATACAGATAGATCCTAGGTGCCCTTAGATTTTGTTTTTTATCCAATGTATTTAATCCATTTACATTTAATAAAATCACTGAACATTTGGGTTTAATCTATCATCTTTTACATTCTAATTTGTATTACTTTCTCTTGTTCATTTTACTCTATAGCTTTGACTTCTTTGGGGTTGACTAATTTTTATTATCCTATTTTCTTCTTCTAATAGTTTGAAAGTTACGTACTCTTTTCTCAATTTTTAGTTGTTACCCTAGAGTTTAAAACATGAATCCGTGTTTTACCAAAGTCTAATGATATTGGGTACTTTTATCTACTTCCTGGACAATGCAAGGATCTTAGTACACTTTAACTCCATTTACCCCATTGCTGTCATTTGTTTTAATCTTTTCTGTTTTAAATCACATAGCACATTATTGTTTTATGCAGTAAAATATTATTTAGATTTTTACCCTCATATTTACTATATTCATTGTTCTTCCTTCCTTCCTGAATCTCTGACTTTACATCTGGATCTGGATCATTTTCCTTCTCCGTGAAGAATGAAAAACAGTGTGAGTCTGCTGGTAATGAATTCTTTCAATTTTTTCTGTTGTTTGTCTGAAAATGTCAATTTCACCTTCATTCTGGAAGGATACATTTGCTAAGTTAGAATCCCATGTTAGCTGTTACCTTTTTTCATCTCCACTTATATCAGTCTACTGTCTTCTTGATCCTAGTATTTCTGTTGTGAAGTCAGGTATCAGGCCAATAATGGTTGCTCCTTTGGAGGTAATCTGTCTTTTTTTTCTACCAATGCTTTTATCTGTTTTTCTTTGTTCCCTTTATTCCTGGCTTCCTTTTTTTGTGCCTAGGTATGGTTTTCTATTTTATTCATTTCCTTTGGTTTGTAGGGCTTTTAAAGCTGTGGCATAATGTCTTTGAATCAGTTTTAGTAAGTGCTCAGACATCTCTTCAAATATTCCTTTGCCCTATTCTCCTGTATCTCATTCTGGAACTCCAGTTATATACATCTTAGACTCTCACTCTTTCCTCTGTTTCTTACCCACAATTCTATATCTACCAATCTTTTGTTCTCTCTGCTTCATTCTGGATATTTTTATCTGACTGGCCTTGAGTTCACTAATTTTCTCTTCAACTGTTTTTAATCTGTTGTTAAACCTATCCATTGTGTTGTTAATTTCAGGTATTGTATTTTTTAGTTCTGGAATTTTTTTAGTGTGATATTTAAAAATTTCAGTTATCTGCCAATATTCTCAATCTCACCTTAAACATAGTAAAGTAGTTATTTGAATTTGAAATTCCAACATTTAGAGTTCTTGTTGGCTTATTCTCTCTCTCATTTTTGCTCATATTTTGTCTCTTTCTGTACCTGGTTATTTATGATTGTGTGCCAGACATTGCATTTTTATGATCATTTGTAGAAAAATTTGAGGCGTGGGTGATCCACCTTTGTCTTCTTCAGGGATTAAGAGGACTCGAAGCTGAGCTGCAAGTCCTTGGGAGGGCCTTTTAGTTTACTCTTACTTTTGGATTGCAGTCTTTTTGCAAACCCAGCCCAAAGCAAAGCCTTCCATTGCCCTCAGCAGGCCTTGGACTCAGATTCCTTGTCCTTCTGTCCTTGAGAGCTTGTTCTCATCAACCTCTTAGTCAGCTCCACCAGAATCTGCAACTATTCCCAGAACCCGTGAACAGTCAAGAAGTGGGAGGGCTCTGGGATTTTATTCTACTTGCCAGCTGTCATGCAGGTCTTTGCTAGTTCTGTGTTTTCAAGGGCCAGGACTGGGTCTCATCGTGTGAGTTCCTGGTGCCCAGAGCCAGAACAGTGATTCGGATGAATTAGTGAATGCATGAACCGTGTTGCCCATGTTGGTTTCAATTTGAGCTTTTTCTGATTACAGAAGTAGTAAGCTCATTATGCAGTGTTTAAACATAGAAAGCAAACATTCCCTATAGTTAGCCCTCCAGAGTTACCCATCATTAATATCGTTTCATGTTCCTTTACTTTTTTTCTTTCTCTACACATGTACTAATTAGTTTCCCCCCCCCAAAGTGGGAACATAGCACTGATACTGTTTTGCAACTTACTTTTCCCCTCTTAGTATCTTTGATATATTTACGTGTAGTTACTTACAGGATCTGCCTTGTTCTGTTAAAAAGCTGAAACAACCAAATTGCCCCCAGGAAAATGGGGCCATTTGCAGTCCCTTGGGTTAAGAGTGCTCGTTTTTCTCCATCCTCATATGCCAATGTAATAGGTCAACAATACCTTGTTTTATTTGCCTTTCTGGTGGGTTTTTGTTTAGTCGCTTGCTCACATACCCATCTGTAGACTTCCCCAAAGTAGATTCTTGTGTAAGTATGTATTGACACCTTAGTTTTCATGAGCAGCTTCCTGGTGGATAAGGCCAGGCTGTTTCCCATGCTGTAGGCAGTGCCAATCTCTGTACCTGGTGTCCATGGCTGCAGGGAGGATCTGCTTCTCTCAATCATGGTGGCCCAGAAAGCTCAGCACACAACCCTGCCCAGTCCCCAGCTCTGGCTCTGGCACCACACTTAGGCTGGGCTGGATTTGCAGGAGGCAGAAGGTATACTGGCAAAGAGTTGGATTTTAGAGTCAGCCAGACCAGGTTTAAGTCCTGGGTATTGACTCAGCCCATTTTCCTCACTTTGGAAGATGGGTTAGCAGGGAAGGTGATGGGGATAGGAGACCAGAAAAGAGTTGGTGCAATTTATGTTAAAGTCCTGAAGTCCTGGGAAGTATAGAAGATGGAGCAGAAGTTTCAGGGTCAGATGACCTAGGTATGAATCAAGACAGTCCACTTACCTGCTGTAAAAAAGTTATTTTGCCTCTGAATTTATTTTCTTTTCTGTAAAATATGTGGCTCAAATAGAGGTAGCAACCCCTCCATAAGATCTCAGGGAAGAGCAGTAGGGATGGAGAGGAAACAGGGCTAATGGGTTTGGCTGGCATTGAAGAAAGTGAATCAAAGTATGAGGACCACAGCTCAGGAGGAGACTGGGGCCTGAGTGATGGAGTCTGGGCCTCAGTCAGCCTTGGGACACTATATGGCCTCCCTCTCCTTGCTTGGGGGCCCAGTAGCCACTTCCCTTCCTGCTGAGAACACTTGGGGGTCCATAGTCTGTGGCACTTTTGTTTCTGTGCCAAGGAGTACCCAGTCATAGTAGGGGAGGAGAGATAGGCCTGCTGGGGCAAGGTCTGGGCCAGGGTCACCTCCAGCTTGCTCGAAGGCCCTGGGGAGCCCTGAGCAGCCCTATCCTCTCTCCCTCCAGCCTTGCTTCCTCAAGGACTGGGAAATGCATGTCCACTTCAAAGTTCACGGCACAGGGAAGAAGAATCTCCATGGAGACAGCATTGCCTTGTGGTATACCCGGGACCGCCTTGTGCCAGGTGGGGCAGTGCTCCCTCAGGTGGACCCTACTGGGCCCCAGGGGCAGGGAGCTGGGGGCACGCAGGGAAAGGGGTTGCCCTTGGCTTATGTGGCCAAGGGCCTTCCAGTCTGCACCCTCCTGTCAGGAGGCTGCCGCTTCTCATGAAGAATTCCCCATACCCCGGGAAGGAGCTTGCCTCTGGAAGGAGGGCCTTCTAGGGAAGAGGAGCAGGTGGATCCTGCATTTCATTGCTTGTATCTTCTTGTGGCCTGGTTTTGACCATTCTGCCATTAAAAAGTTATTTAAAAAAAAAAAAAAATGAAGACTACAACAGAGACCGTATGTTTCCTGCAAAGAGAGTTTTCTCTCAAGTGTTTCCTCCATGGCCCTTTGTGGAAAGTTTGCTGCCTCTGGTTTAGAGGAAAGAGCCTCCTTTGTAGGGGGTGCTTCCTGCGGCTCCAGCCATTTTTTATAGATGGGGTACCTCCTTGACACCTGACCCTTGCCTCAGAGCACACGGCCAGGTGGCTGTCCCCTCAGAGTGCAGGCTTCACACTTGAGTCCTCTCTGCTGTGCCCCTGAGATCTTTGCCCTAGCTTTCTTCTTCAGAGACCTGCTTTCTCCTGGGAGGATGACTGGTGGTTGGGCTGTTTTGTCCCTACCCATGTTGGCATTATTTGCCTTTCAGGCACCCAGGGAGGACTCCCATTTCTCCCATGGTGAGAGCATCTCCTTGTAATTCCAGGGCCCGTGTTTGGAAGCAAAGACAACTTCCATGGCTTAGCCATCTTCCTGGACACGTATCCCAATGATGACACCACTGAGGTAGGCCCCTGCTTTCCTGTGGAGCAGCAAAGGAAGGATTGGGCAGTTGGCTAGAGGGTGGGGACTGGGTCTTCCTCCTGGTGGTGGCACAAAAGGAGCCTCCAGGGATTGGGGTGGTGGGTGCCCCACTCCCTCCCACAGGCTTGGCTGGTTGTGGAGTAACCGGTGTCTTGGTCCCAGCGCGTGTTCCCGTATATCTCGGTGATGGTGAACAATGGCTCCCTGTCCTACGACCATAGCAAGGATGGGCGCTGGACTGAACTGGCGGGCTGCACAGCTGACTTCCGCAACCGGGATCATGATACCTTCCTGGCTGTGCGCTATTCCCGGGGCCGGCTGACGGTGAGTAGGTGGGGGTGGTGGCAGCTGGACCTGTGCTGGTCCTGCAGAGGCCCGGGGAGGTGGGCCGGCCCGGGCCTGTGGGTGTGCTTGATGTGCTGACTGGCCACAGGTGATGACGGACTTGGAGGACAAGAATGAGTGGAAGAATTGCATCGACATCACGGGAGTGCGCCTGCCCACCGGCTACTACTTTGGAGCTTCAGCTGGCACCGGGGACCTGTCGGGTGAGTGAGTGGGCTGAGCTAGGACTCCGTTCTCAGCCTGAACCTTCCCTGGTCTGTCGGGAGCTTTCAACAGTTGATCACCTCCCTTCGTTTGGTTTCCACACTTGCCTGGTTTTTTTCCTCTTCTTCTCATTATCTGTAAATGTTGGTGTGTCTGGGCCTTGGTCCTTGAGTGACCTCCTGGTGGTCTTCCTCTGTCTTTAGGAGATAGAACGCTTCAACTTTAGATGATGTAGGTGCCCGGATTTCTTTCTCCAGCCCAGAGCTCTCCAGACTTGTGTGAGCAGCAGCCTGCTCAGCATCTCCACACAGTGTCCGTCTCAGCCCTAACATGTGCACAGCTGAAGACCTCATCTTGCCCATCAAGATGTAAATGGCACCTCTGTCCTTCTGGTTGCTTAGGCCAAAAAGCCTCGTTGTCATTCTGGACTCCTCTTTTTCTCTCACATGCCACCTCTAATCCGTCAACATGTCCTGCTGGCTCTATCTTTACAGTACCTCTCACCACTTGTCACCCCTCGGTTACTATCTGGCAGGTCCAAGCCACCATTGTCTCTCACTTGGACAGCGATAGAAGCCTCCCTTGTGGTCCCCTCCTTCCATGCCAGCTCCCGCCAGTCTCTCACTGTCATAGTGCCAGCATGATCCCATTAAGCTCCTGTGAGGCCTCACCTCTGCTCTGCTCAGGACCCTACAGTGGCTGCTGACTAACTTGGCGTCAAGGCCACCATCCTGATAGTGGGCTGCTGGACGCTGTGTGCTGGCCCCTCCACATACCTGTCACCTCTGACTCACCACACCCTGCTCCCCTGCTTACAGCGACCTCCAGCTATTCCTCAGACACACTGTGCCTTCCCACTTCTTGCCTTTGTACTTGCCGTGTCACCTTCATCTCCTTAGAGTCTTGCTCAAATGTCACCTCCTCAGTGGAGCCTTCCCCGAGACCATCATTTAAAACTGCACCCCCTCCTCCAAACCCCAGCACACTGCCCGTCACCTTTTCCGTCTTTATTTTCCTTTCCCTTCTTCCCCCACTAAATTGTAAGCTCCTTAAAGTCAAGGACCTGTCTTGTTTGGTGCACAGTGGGTGCTCAGTAAGCACTGGGTGACTCTACCCTACACAGGCCTCTCTAGATCACCAGGCCTGGGTAGCACTTGTTGGTGGCCCTTGGCTGTGGTTCTCAGTCCTTTACTCAGGGCCCTGAGAAGGCACCAAGCCCAGGGCCAGCACTTGTTGACCAGAACTGGAACATGACATGGAGGACCTGACAAAAAAGGGTAAACCTTTTCAGGCCTGTAATCTGCTCACTGGCCAGGGGCCTCCCCTCACCACAGAAGTGTTTGGGTCCACTTAGTCCCTGAGTGTTCACTGTTTTGGGGTTTTGTTTTAAAGTTCTTAATATGGAAATTTCAGTTGTAAAAAAAAGGAGGAAGAGGAGTGAATGGTCTAATATGCCCCCTGTTCTCAATGCCCAGCTTTAGTAATTACCACCTCGTGGCCAGTCTTGTTTCATCTCTGGATCCTCCATAACCCAAACCATCCCATCCCCTGGCCACCTTGAATTTCACCTCACAGTATTTTGGCATGTGTCTTCAGAAGGTTCTTGATAGGAACAGAACCAGATCTGTTCACGTGGATGCTCTCAAAGGCTATTTGAAGAAGCCCAGCAAAGTGTGCTAGAGATGATCGTGAGAGTGTATAGTGTCTGACCGTAATAGAGGGCAGTCAACGTTGGGCACTGTGCCAGGCAGCTCACAGGAAGTTACGTGGCTTATTCTTCGGTAGGTAGTGGTCTCTTTCCCCTTTTACACAGCTGAGACAAGTGTGAGTTCGAGAGTTGAAGGGATTTTCCCAGATGACAAGCAGGAGGCAGCAGAGTGCAGTGGGAACTGAGGTCTGACTCCCACGCTGGTCTTTGTCCCGCTGGGCTACTCACCACAGCCAGGGCTTGCACACTTGGCCGTTGGATACCACTTGGCCCTGTGTGAGCTGGCTGCCTGCGTCTTGCTCTTTAGGTTCTCTGTTTTCCTAGCTCCAGAGGTTCCCCTTCTTTAAACAAGGCCCTTCTTCAGATTCTGGTGGGTTAGCTGAGCTTGCTGGAGTCAGGCTGACTTGGACCCACGTCTTGGCTCTGAGCCTCAGGCTCCTCATCTCTAAAATGGGGTGAGTGATCAGTGTTAAGCAGAGGTTCTTTCTTGTCTGTGCTGGTTGGACAGGGTCTTTTCCAAGTCTCCCCTTTTCCTAGTCACCAGTCAGCGACTGTCCCTTAGCCAGTTGCTGAGTTTATCTGCATACTGAATGTGAGTCTCTGTGTCTGGTGGCTGCCTACCCTTGGAAAGATCAGGCTTCTTAAACAACTGTAGAACAATTGTGCTGGTCCTTATCTGGTCTCTGTTTTTAAGTACACACTATGCCAGGCAATATGTCTTCTGTGTTATACAATGTAGTTCAAAAAGTCCATGGAAAGATTTGTATTATCTTTTAATTCTATTTTTCCATGTACTTTTTGAAGTACCTTCTCATTGACTTGCTGCAGTAACCATGCAGCGTGGAGATTATCACTCCTATCTTACAAATGAGGAAACTGAGCCTCAAAGAGGGCAGCAGTCCCAGGGTTTATACCCGGATAATTCTGCCTGTAAAGCCCCTGCTCTTTTCTCTCCACTCTGCTTCGTCCCAGGTTTCTTATTGAGTGCTGGAGGCATTTCTGACCCTGGAATACTGCCTGCTGGGGGACTGGTAGGGGCTGGCAAGAAAACAGGCCTTGATGGGCAGGAGCAGCGCTCTCCTCAGGCACCTGGCCAGTTTCCATGGGTGGACAGCAGCTTTCCCTTGGGGAGGGGCATGGGCCACGTGCCCCGAGGCTGGCTGCAGTCTGTTACAGGCTAATTCTGGTCCTACAGACAATCATGACATCATCTCCATAAAGCTGTTCCAGCTGATGGTAGAGCACACGCCTGACGAGGAGAACATTGACTGGACCAAGATTGAGCCCAGCGTCAATTTCCTCAAGTCCCCCAAAGGTATGTGTGTGCACAGTCCCCTTCCTGCCTGGGCCTGGGGTCGGACACCTTCCTGCATGGCTGGGTGAGGTTAGCTTTGGCGAGGCCTTGCCTGGTCCCGTTGTGGTTGTGGTGTGGGCTCTTGGGTCAGTCCTGCCCCTAGTGAGCACTGCTGGCCTTGTCTGAACTCCTAGTGACTGGGACCTTGGGTCAGATCAGCGCTGGTGAATTTTTGAGTAAATGAGATGGAAAATAAGTCTTCAGAGAATCTGTCCACAAGGACATCCTTGCACACAACAGCGACCAGCAAATGTGGGAGCATTGGTGTCTGCCTCCTGTGCTAGGTGCTGGGGATAGTGGCCAGTAAAGCCACAGGGCCAGTTTGTTATGAGTAGATGGTGTGCTAGGCACTCTGTACCACCCTCGCAGTCCTCTGTGAATGACCTGAAGTGGGTCCTGCTGCTGGTCGAGGGAACTGTTTCCTCGGCTAGAGAGAGGAAGGGACAGAATTTGAACTTGGGTTTCTGCAAAGCCCCAAAGCTTGGATTCCTCCTATACCACTAATTAACCACCACTTTGTCCTCAGAGTGAGTGTTTAGGTTGGAGGAATGAGGCACCTGTGTGTGGAAAATCCACCCAAGAACCACAGATTCGTGCCCGTGGCCCGGCAGGTGATAGTAGTGCAAGGAGCAGGCCTGGGAGCAGGGGCAGTCTGGGGCACTGGAGGCCTCAGGCCAGCCCAGGTCCCTATGCCCAGCGTGGGCCAGTATAGCTGGGTCTTTCTGCTTTTTAGAAGTTGGAATCCATCCTTTTATGTGACATCTCACTTTTTTAAGATTCAAATTGCTATTAAATGTTTTGGGGGCCAAACAAATCCTGCTGTAGACCACCATTGTGTGACTCTGGTCAGAGGACTTCTGGCTGCTGGTTGCTTTCAGAGACATCATCTGCTTTGCCCCTCCCAGTGTACCCACGTAGCTGGCAAAGCAGGGATTAACTCGTTTTCACACTTGATCCGTTCATCCTTCAGATGTCTCCAAAGCTTCCGTTCTATGTCTAGCGACAGGCTGGGCATTGGAGACACAAGGATCAGGCAAGTCCTGCCACTGGGCTCAGTCTAGTGACTGAGGCAGAAAAGAGGAGCGAGGGGGCTATGGGAGCCCCAAGGCTGAGTGGCTTGCTGGGGAAGCACCCTCCCTAGGGACCTCCTGGTTCAGTCAGTAGCCATTGCTGTGCTGTGCAGAGGCAGAGAGGCCTTGCTGAGAAGACAGCAGGCCGGCTGGGGTCAGGTTGTTCAGGAAGGGAGGGTGTCAGTTGGCTGTGGCTCGCATTCTGACAAGTGGGTGGCATGGACACAAGCTGAAAGGCAAGACTGGAACCTGAGGCCTGAGCAGACCCCACAGTGTGGTGTGGAGGGCAGTAGTTGGGGAGAGGCAGAGTGACAGAAACAGGGCTTAGACCGGTAACCAGCTCCTCCATCCACAGCTTGGTGAGCTTGGGAATCAGTCTCTTCTCTCAGCCTCTGGAAGGGGGCTCATGAGAGAGCCACCTCCCAGGGTTGTTAGGATCCATGAGAGACCACTTGTGGCGGGGCCTGGCACCAGGTAGGGTCCATTGACGGTGTTAGCAGGCAGAGGAGTGGTGTGGCTGGAGCAGAAAGAGAAGGTGTGTGGAGCAGGGGTTGAGGGCTCAGGGCCTGGGAACCCCCTAGCAGGCTGCCAAGGCACCCGTCTGTGGGTAGAAGCAACCTTTGGCCAGGGCCATGTTTCTCCAGATGGGGACCTTGTAAAAGCAGATTCCTGGGCCTCCCCTTGTACAGAATCAGACTGTCAAAGGGAGCTCCAGAATCTGTAGGGTTTTTTTTGTTTGTTTTTGTTTTTTTAAAAAGATGACCGGTAAGGGGATCTTAACCCTTGACTTGGTGTTGTCAGCACCATGCTCACCCAGTGAGCAAACCGGCCATCCCTATATGGGATCCGAACCCGTGGCCTTGGTGTTATCAGCACCGCACTCTCCCAAGTGAGCCACAGGCCGGCCCCCCAGAATCTGTAGTTTGTACCAGTTCCTTGCAGTGCAAGGTACCCCAGGCCTCGATTTCTGGGAACCTTGGTCCCTGTGGGTCTGTCCCTCTCCATCCCTGCCCTATCACCTGTGAACTTTAAAGCTCGGTTGAGATGGGTTTGACCAGATCTCTGCCCCTCCCCAGTCTGGCTGTAATCAGGACACAGCCCTGCCCATGGTGCACTCCAGGTCCCACCTGAGGCTATGGCCCTGTGACAAGACCATTGCTGTGCATGATCTGGTTAGACCCCTGTGTCCTGGGAGCCCCGCCTGGGCAGGCCTTTCCTGCTTTGCTATATCAACTCCCCCTCTCTTCTCCTTCAGACAACGTGGATGACCCCACAGGGAACTTCCGCAGCGGGCCCCTGACGGGGTGGAGGGTGTTCCTGCTGCTTCTGTGTGCACTCCTGGGCATCATCGTCTGTGCCGTGGTGGGGGCCGTGGTGTTTCAGAAGCGGCAGGAGCGGAACAAGCGTTTCTACTGAGCAGAAGGCACCTGGTTGGGGAAGGGCCTAACCTGGGCCCAGGCACTAATGTGAACTTTTTTTTACAAGATTGTAAAAGAAAAACAAGATGACCTTATTTCTTAACCGTTTCAAAGAAATGATTAAAGTATTTTCGTACATTTTGCTTCTTGCCCAGCAGGAACAGGTGGTAGGGCTTGGGGGAGAGGGTTTGGCCTCCCGACAGCTGGAGATGGAGGCTTTCGGCCCCAGGCTGGCATCGCAGGAGCAGGGGTGTCTTTGTTGAGAGCTGGGCCAAGCCCCCATGGCTGGCTATAGTACACTGGAGGACCCCCAGACCACACTGGGGTGGGCTCCTGTGGACATGGAGCAGTGATTTTGTTCTGCAGTGTGTGGTGTGTGTGGCGGCAGACAAGGCCCAAGTTGGGGACCTGGGCCTCCCTGTTCACCCCAGAGCTTCTTCCCAAGGCAGACCCTCAAGCGAGGCTGGAGGAGCACTTCACTGGGGCCCAGAGTATGACTGTTTGCTAAATAAAGTGACAACCAACTTCAGCCGTGTGACTCTCTAAGGGGCTTGCTTTCCTTTTCCTTCTCGTAACTTCCAGCAGGTCAGTGCTTTATAGCCTCATCCCCTCTGGCCTGCAGCAGAGCCCCGGGCGGGGAGAGGGGAGACTGTGGTTGCCCCATTTCCCAAGTGGGGAAACGTGGCTCTTAGAGGTCAAGCAAAATTTGCCCCCTGTCATCCAGCAAATGGTATATTGGGAGGGGCCCTGTGCTGTCTCCCACAAGCTCCCGGCCTCAGCCCAAGGCTCAAGGGTAGGCCATGGTGGGTGTGGGGTGGGGGGTGTGATGGCAGGGAACTCTAGGGGGCTCCAGGATGATGGGCAAGGGACTGGCGGGGTCAAGAGGGCATGTTGTGGTCAGTAGTGGTATTCCCTTTGGGGTCCCTTGGGGAGACAAAGATGGCAACAGGAAGTGGAGGAGGCCGGCAGCTGAAAGGAGAGCCTTGCCAGCCGGCGGCTTCCATGGTCAGCTCCACCCAGGCCATGGCCCACTGCTGCTGTCCAGTCTCCCCACTGTGACAGTGTCCCCATCCAGTTCAGAGCCACCCCTCCGGCACTGATCTAGGCTCTGTCCCTTGTTGGGGACCTTTCTGAGCAACAGTCTTGTCTGTTGTCTCCTTCCCGCTCGCAGTAACGTTGGAGCCTCCTATCTTAAAAGCAAAAGTAAGCCCTACCTTCCTGTTGCAACCAGGCTTTTTGTAATTAGCGTTATCAGATAGATTATCCCTGCAGAAAATACAAGTAGTAAAGTGCATGAAGTGAGGGTGAGAATTTATTTCTCTCCTCAATCTTCCAATCTTGCTCTCCAGAGCTCTTCATTGATTTCCTACAGGTTGAGCGTCCCAAGTCCAAAAATCTGAAATTCGAAATGCTCCAGAATCCAAAACTTGTTGAGTGCTGACATGATGCTCAAAGGGAATGCTCACTGGAGCACTTTGGATTTCAGATTTTTGCTTTGGGATGCTCAACTGGTAAGCATAATGCAAATATTCCAAAGTCCAAAAAATCCAAAATCCGAAGCACCTCTGGTCCCCAGCATTTCGGATAAGGGATGCTTGACCTGTGTTAATGCTTTTTATGTCCTCCTCGACGTTTCCTATGCATGTACAGAAACTGCTCTCTCAGGGCTGGCTGTTTAGCTCAGTTGGTTAGAACACGGTCAAGTGTTCAGATCCCCGTACTGGCCGGTCACCAAAAAAAAAACTCAGCAGGTTAGATGTCAATAGACTTCTCACAGTGACTGAGAGGTTCCTGTTGCCTTCACAGGTTTGGGAGTCTATTCATGCAGTAATCATCACTTTCCTTATTTAAAAATGTTGTTGAATGCTTTTGCCAAAATAGTATTTTTTACTTGAAAAAGTAGCAAACATTGTGTGCTTACTGCATGCCATTCTTCCAAGTGGTTGACATGTATTAACTCATTTCACTCCATAACACTTACCCACGTGGATGCTTTAGGTCAGTCCTTTAGGTCAGGTGGGGGACATGTTCACACTGACACGTACAGGTGGATGTGTCTGTGTTGATGTTAAGAGCTGAGGCCTGGAGTCTGGAACTCTCTAGGGCTGTTACATCCTCGTCATTTCCACCACACTCACTGTACTTCACCTTCAATTTTTGGCTCTGTCTTGGCCTTCCCCAAATTCTTGAATTATCAGGCAGATTTGTATCCCGTAATGGATGATATTAGAGTCACCTGCAGAACTAAAAAGAGCCTGCCCTGTTCTCCAGTTCCGGTTTGGTGAGTCAGGTGAAGTGGGGCAAGTGCAATTTTAAAGCTCCTTGAGGGCCGGCTGGTTGGCTCAGCTGGTGAGAGCATGGGCTGATAACACCGAGGTCCAGGGTTTGAGGTCCAGGGTTCGGATGCTGTTACTGGCCAGCTGTCAAAAAAAAAAAAAAAAGGCTCCATGGTGGTTCTGAGAGTATGCCGGCTTGAGCGCCAGAAGGTGTTAGACTCATGATTTGACAGCAACCGTTAAAGCGATCACGGCTGTTGGTCAGAGCATAGTCTTGTTTGCATATGTGAAAAGTCGATTGTGAAAAGTTGTTTCCTAGAGCACTTCCCTAGAAGGTTTGATGTGTGTCCTTGCATCTGCCTTTTCACATGTGTGTTCTTACCTTTGGGTTCTGCATTTTCACATACATAGGAGCACAATGCCATAATCTACGTTTTTGCCAGGTGCATTTAAAAATTGAGGTGTTTCATCATACAGAGTTAAACATAAATGTGTACCCACTGCTGTGCAATGTGAGAAATGAAAGATTCCTGACATGCTTGGGTCCCTCTTTGTCCCCTCTCCCAGAAGTGATCACTGCTAAATCTGACCTTTTATGTGTTTCTTAAAAATTTTGCCATGGGTGAGCTGGCTGGTTAGCTCAATTGGTCAAAATATGCTGTTATAACACCAACGTAAAGGGTTCAGATCTCTGTCAGCCAGCTGCCAAAAACCAAAACCAAAATAAAAAAAAAAATTTACTATATCTCCAAGTAGATGATACTGCTTTGCATTTTTAAAAACTATAAGTGGTATATGAATAAGTTCATTGGCTTTTAGAATTTAACATTGTTGGCAAGTCTTTGGGTCACATGTGGCTCAAGATGCGTGTTTCCCATTGTCATGCTGTGTGATAGGAATGGACTCCAGTTTCTCCATTCTGCTACCCATGGACATTTAGGTGGTTTCCAGGGTTTTGCTCTTAGACACAATGCTGCTCTACACATTCTTGAACACGTATGTCTTCATGCACACATGTGTGAGAATTGCTGGGTTGTAACAGTCCATTTTCAGTTTTCCTAGATGGTGCCACATTGCTCTGCAGAGTAGGTTGTATCTATTCTGCTCCCCCTGCTGTGGGTGGCAGCTGAGCTCCCCTCTGCCCCATTTCCTAGCACCTGATATTGTCACAGTTTTCTGTTTTGACAATCTGATGGTGCAGAAGTTTTAGTTTTAGTATTTCTCTGCTAGTCGGGTTGTTGAGGATCTTTGTTTACTGATAATTTATGTTTCTTCTGTGGTGGTTTAATTTTTGCTCCCTTTTCTTTTTCTTACTGATGTATATTCTTGTGTATTTTTCTTCTTGTTGTTGTTTTTTCTTGTGTATTGATTCTCTGTTTATATGCTTTGCAGATACTTCCCAGTATGCTTGGCTGTTTGCTTTTCTAATGATGTCATTTGATATAAATCTATACTCTAATGTAATTTACTAATCTTTTCCAAAGATTTTTTTCCCAAAAAATTAAAAAAATTTTGTTTTTCAAATTCAGCATGTATGTATAGTTAATTTTGTGTGGGGTATGATGTAGGGATTCCATTCTGTCTCCCGCCAGTGTCCCAGCACCATTGACTGACCCAGTGTCCCAGCACCATTGACTGCATCTGAAGGGCACAGCTGCAGCTTCTGCCGGCTCCTGCTCCATGTGCTCAGCAGCTCGAGCCTTAAAGCAGCCACGGCTGGAAACGCTCAAAGCAGCTTTTTCTTTCTCTCATCGTAGTTTCTCCGGCCTTCATGAATTCCATAGGTCTCTCCTCCCTTTCCCCTGAGCTCCAGCGGCCCTGGCTTGGCTGATGTTACATTTTTATAGTCGTAAATTGGTTGATTTGTGGGAGAGAGTGAACGCTGTGGACCGTCTATTCCGCCATCTTGATAGGATCTCCCGAAAATTACTCTAATTGCTTAGATTTCTGTTCACACGTACGTTATCATCTAAGAACAAATTTAATATCACCCAGAGCATGCAAAGCAATAAAAAGTTTCCTTAAATAAACCAGTTCACCATTTCAGTGAGATGGTATTCTCCCCCATGACAGACCTGAGAGAATTATGCCCTGCAAACATGACTCTGAAAAAGGATGAGATTTTCTCAAAGTAGAAATTTATCATCATATTAGGAACTTAATTTTTCACCAAAGAAAGAAAAAAAACCTTGTGAAAAACAAATAATTGTGTAGGTTAATTGGAAATAATTTAAAGGTATTATCAATTCTGCTTTATTCTTATTTAAAAGTGCATTAAATAATATATGCAGTAATATAAAAAATCAAATATGCCAAAGGCCCATAGCAACAACAACAAAAATTATCATTTCTCCATATCCCCCAATTCTCTCCAGGAACAATGATTTTCAACTCTTTTACCTATTTTGTTTAGTAGTTACTTTCAATTTCTAAATTGCATGGTTTTGCCACTTTTTTCTTAATTTATAAATTTTCAACATTACATATTTGCTTCCTTGTTTGGTACTTGAGGTTTAGCTCTTTTACACTTTGCCATCTTTCTCTCCAACCTCCTGACATGATTATATCCATGTTTTTAGTGTCAACCTAAAAGAAGAAACTGAGGCAAAAATATAAGACAAAGAGAGTTTATTTGGGCCAAATTTGAGGACTGCAGCCTGGGAAAACATAAATTCAAACTGCCTTGAAAATGTACTCCATCTGGCAGCAGTTACAAAATGATTTTTAAAGGGAGAAAGGGAAAAGTTAAGGGGTGGTTCCAAGAAATTACATTGGTTCACTAAAATAACATGAGCTACCAATTGGTTATATATTGCTCTTTGCATCATAAATTCCAAGAACATTGCAACAAAGAAGTGAGGATCACATTGAACAATTAGTGATAACATTTGGGGTAATCTATTACATGCAGGTGGTGCCAGCTAGTCTAGAAACTGCCACTAGAATGTTCTTTTTATCAATGATCTCAGACGAGTGAGGAGGACGTGACTGAAGCCTCACGCCCATATCTCTCTGAGCTTGTCGAATTTAGCAGAACTTGCTTCCTTAGATTGCTTTAAGCCACTTTTATTTCTCATTAGCTAAATAAATTATCATTATCATTATGCCAATGGATTCCACTCTTGAGCCATGTAGAGCAGCACACACAATTCAGTGCCCTGACTGTGCAGCTTTGAACTTTCCCTTGAGTTAACACTTGCATCATTTTTAACTGAGCTTCAAATCCTCAGTTCTATCTAGAATTCAGCTGTGAAGACATTTGGTCCTGATGGGTCTTCTTTGATGGGAGACTTTGAATTATTCATTCGATCTCCTTACTTGTTATTGGTCAATTCAGATTTTTCTATTTCTTCATGATTCAGTCTTGGTAGACTGTATGTTTGTAAATAATTTATCCATTTCTTATAGGTTGTCCAATTTGTTAGTGTATAATTGTTCATAGTAGTCTGTTATGATTCTTCGTATTTCAGTGATATCTGTTGTAATGTTTCCTCTCTAATTTCTTGTTCTATTTATTTGAGTCTTCTCTCTTTTTTTCTTAGTCTAGCTAAAGGCTTGTCGATTTTGTTCATTTCAAAAAACTCTTAGTTTTGTTGACCTTTTCTGTTGTTTTTCTAATCTCTATTCTATTTATTTTTGTTCTGATCCTTGTTCCTTCCTTCCTTCTGCTAGCTTTGGGCTTAGTTTGTTCTTCTTTATCTAGTTCCTTGATGTATACTGTTAGGTTGTTTGAGATTTTTCCTTTTTTTTATGTTGACATTTATTGCTATAAGCTTCCCTCTTAGAACTAACTGCTTTTGCTGTATCCCATAAGTTTTGGTATATTGTGTTTCTGTGTGTCTGTCTCTGCCTTCCTCCCCACCCCCCTATATATACACACACACATTTTTTTTTTTTTTGACAGCTGACTGTTAAGGGTATCTAAACCCTTAACCTTGGTGTTACAACACTGCATTCTAACTAACTGAGCTAACTGGCCAGCCCTGTCTCAATACATTTTTTAATATTTTAAAAATTTCTTCTTTGACTCATTGGTTGTTCAGGAGCATGTTGTTTAATTTTCACTTTGTGAAATTTTCATGATCCCTCCTGTTACTTGTTTCTGCTTTTGGAAAAGATCATTGTTGGAAAAGATATTTGATATAATTTTAAACTTACTAAATTTGCTAAGACTTGTTTTGTGGCCCAACATATGATCTGTCCTGGAGAATGTTCTGTGAGAAGAATGTGTATTCTGATGCTGTTGGATGGAATGTTCTATTAAGTTTTTTTTGGTCTGAAATGTAGTTAAGTTCAAATCTTATTGATACTCTGGATAATCTGTCCATTGTTGAAGTGGGGTATGAAGTCCTCTACTATTATTGTATTGCACTCTATCTCTACCTTCAGATCTCTTAATATTTGCTTTAATACGAGGTGGTGCAATGTTGGGTGCATATTTATTTACAATCATTATATCTTTTTGATGAACTGATCCCTTATCGTTATTTAATGACCTTTTTCTGTTTTAAAAAAAAGTATCAACACATGTGGAACCCATGTTTTAAATGCTGAAGTATTTAGAGGAAAGTATGGTTTTGTCTACAACTTATTTTGAAATACATTGAAAAATTAAGATGATAAATGAGCACATAGGTGGATGTATGGTAAAACAAGTATGATAAAATGTTAATGGTAGATTCTAAGTAGCTCTTATATGGATGTTCAGTATAACATTCTTTCAACTTTTCTATGTTTAAAATTTTCCATAATACAGTTTTGGAAAAAACTCACTAGAATTCATGTGTGAATTTATCCAAGTTACAGAGTACAAGGTCAACATACAATAGTTAATTGTATTTCTAACAACAAATAATTAAAAAATAAAAAATTAACAAACATACCACTTTTTAATGACATCCATAAAATATGACATATTTAAGTAAAAATGTAATAAAATATGTGCAAGAGCTATATGACAAAACTATAAAGCACTAATGAAACAAATAAAAGAAGACCTAAATAAATGGGGAGAGATGTTGTGTTCAGGAACTGGAAGATTCAATATTGTTACGATGTCATTTCTTTCCAATTTGACATATAGATTCAATGCATTCTTAATCGAAATCCCAACAGGCTGATTTTTGCTTGTTTTTGTATGAAAAGCCAAAAATTTATATGGAAAGCCAAAACAGTTAAAAAAAAAAAATTTGTGGTACTTACACTTCCTGATTTTAAGATTTGCTATAAAGCTACATTATTTAAGAAAGAGTGAGGGTTTGGATCCCCATACCAGTCAGCCACCAAAATAAAAAAACAAGAATCAATCAACCCCATACTGGCCCGCTGTAAAAACAATTTTTAAAAAGGGACAAAACCAATCAAGAAAGTGTGATATCAGTGTGAAGATAGACATAAATATATGTTGATGAAGGGAATAAAGTCCAGGATTAGACCCACACATGTATGGTCAATTGATTTTTTTTTTATTGTTTTTATTTATTTTCTTAAAAAGATGACCAGTAAGGGGATCTTAACACTTGAGACTTGGTGTTGTCAGTAACATGCTCTCCCAAGTGAGCCAGGGGCCGGCCCTGGTCAATTGATTTTTGATAAAGGTACCAGGGAATTTCAAAGGAGGAAAGATTACCTTTTCAACAAATGATACTGGAGCTACTGGATTAAAAAAAAAAAAAGAAAGTGGACCTCTATTCATACCTCGTATCAAACACAAAAGTAACTCAAAATGCATCACTGATCTCAATATCAAAGCTAAAACTATAAAAATTCTCAAAAAGAATATAAGAGAAAATATTTGTGACTTTGGGAAAGGCTATGATTTCTTGGGGCACATAAAGTATAAGCTATTGAAAAAATTTGTAAGTTACATATCATCAAAATGAAGTGTTTTTCAGGGGCCCGCCTGTGGCTCACTTGGGAGAGTGTGGTGCTGACAACACCAAGTTAAGGGTTAAGATCTCCTTACCAGTCATCTTTTTTTTTTTTTTTTAAAGATGACCGGTAAGGGGATCTTAACCCTTGACTTGGTGTTGTCAGCACCACGCTCAGCCAGTGAGCGAACCAGCCATCCCTATGTGGGATCCGAACCTGGGGCCTTGGTGTTATTAGCACCGCACTCTACCGAGTGAGCCACGGGCCGGCCCTTTACCAGTCATCTTTAAAAAAAAAAAAAATGAAGTGTTTTTCTCTTCCAGATATACCATTAAGAAAATGAAAAGACAGGCCACATATTGGGAGATGAAATTTACAATAAATATCTGACAAGGAGCTTGACCTAGAATATGTAAAGAGTTCTTAAAACTCAATATTTAGTGGATTCTTTTACATACATGGGATTAATCTATATGCATTTCTTTCTTTTTCTTTTTTTTTTTTATAAAAAGATGACTGGTAAGAGGATCTTAACCCTTGACTTGGTGTTGTCAGCACCACGCTCTCCCAAGTGAGCTAACCGGCCATCCCTATATAGGGATCCGAACCCGTGGCCTTGGTGTTATCAGCAGCACACTCTCCCAAGTGAGCCATGGGCTGGCCCAATCTATATGCATTTCTAATTGCTAGCTTTTTCCACTCAATAATAAACTGTGCATGTTGTCAGCTAAATAATGGCTCCCCCCAAAATGTCCATGTCCTAATCCCCAAAACCTGTGAATATGTTATTTTAGATGGCCAAAGGACTTTGCAAATGTGATTAAGTTAAGGATCCTGGGATGGGAAGGTTATCCAGGGTTATCTCAGTGCGCTCAATGTAAACATAAGGGTCCATACAAGAGGGAGGCAGGAAGGTGAGAGTCATAGAGAGATTTGAAGTTGCCACAGTGTTGTCTTTGAAGGTGGAGGAGTCATAAGCCAAGGGATGCAGGCAGCTTCTAGAAGCAAGAAAAGGCAAGCATGTGGATTCTCCCCTCGAGCTTCCAGAATGAGTGCAGCCCTGCTTATCCCTTGATACTAGTCCAGTGAGAGTTCTGACCTGCAGAACTATAAGGTAATGAATTTCTGTTATTTTAAGCCAACCCCCCCCCCAAAAAAAAACCACACAAAACTCAATAATAAGATAATCAATCCAATAATACAAGTGTATGAAAGCTCACAAAAGAAACCTACAAATGGCTGATAAGTACGTGAAAAACACTCAACATTGTTTACTCTGCCTGCTTTCCTGTGCCATTCTCTCCTACTGAGTAAAATATTTAATCTTCTAGGATGTTTTTTCACTTTATTTATGGCATTCTTTGAAGCACAAAAAAAATTTTTTTTGGGATCCGAACCCGTGGCCTTGGTGTTATCAGCACCACACTCTCCCGAGTGAGCCACGGGCCGGCCCTGAAGCACAAAAATTTTTAACTTTTTTAAAAATGGGATCCGAACCCGTGGCCTTGGTGTTATCAGCACCACACTCTCCCGAGTGAGCCACGGGCCGGCCCTGAAGCACAAAAATTTTTAACTTTTTTAAAAATGGGATCCGAACCCGTGGCCTTGGTGTTATCAGCACCACACTCTCCCGAGTGAGCCACGGGCCGGCCCTGAAGCACAAAAATTTTTAACTTTTTTAAAAATAAAATTTTTATTTTGTAAGTCTTAGATTTACAGAGAAATTGTGAAGATAAAGATAGTACAGAGATTTGCCATATACCCCACACCTGGGTTCTCCTACTGTTGTTTAAATTTTATGTTATATGTTTTTAAAAAAACCATCTTAACCATTTTTAAGTATACAGTTCAGTGGTATTAAATACATTCATAATGTTGTGCAGCCATCACCACCATCCCTCTCCATACCCCTTTTCATCTTGTAAAACTGAAACTCTTTACCCTTTAAACAGTAACTCCCCATCCCCCCCAGCCCCTGCAACCACCATTCTACTTTCTGTCTCCGGGGTTTTTGACTACTCCAGCTCCCTCATTTAAGAGGAATTATACAGTATCAGGGCGGACACCTCAACAATCCATGAACGTAGGATGTGTTTCCATTTATTTATGTCTTCTGTCATTTCTTTCTGCAATCTTTTGTATCTTTTTTTTCACTGTCTATGTCATTCGCCTCCTTGGTTTCTAAGTATTTTTACTTTTGATGCTATTATACATGGAATTGTATTTGTAATTTTTTTCAGATTGTTCACTGTTAGTGTATAGAAATGCAGCTGTTCTCTGTGTGTCGACTTTGTATCCTGCCAGCTTGCTAAATTCACTTATTAGTTTTAATAGTTTTTTTGTGGAATCCTTAGGGTTTTCTTTTTTTTTTTGTCTTTTGTCTTTTGTCCTTTTTCCGTGTCCGGCAACGGATCGCAACCCTCAGTGATGCCCCCGTACCGGACCGGGGACCGGCAACGGGATTGCAAACCTCAGCGTTGCTCCCGCGCCTCGCTCAGCCAGTGAGCGGGAACCAGTCTGTATGTGGGATCCGAACCCTCGGAATCCTTAGGGTTTTCTACATACAATATCATATCATCTGTGAACAGAGATAATTTTACTTCTTCCTTTCCAGTTTGGATGCCTTTTATTTCTTTTTCTTGCCTAATTGCTCTGGCAATGTACAATGTTGAATAGAGGAGGTGAAAGTAAGCATTCTTACCTTATTCCTGATCTTAGAGGAAAAGCTTTCAGTCTTTCTCCATTAAGTATACTGTTTGCTGTGGGTTTTTAATATATGGCTTTTATTACATCGAAGCGGTTTCCTTCTATTCCTACTTTGTTGAGTGTTTTCATCATGAAAGGGTGTTGAATTTTGTCAAAAGCTTTTTTTGCATCAGTTGAGATGATCGTGTTTTTTTGCCTTCATTCTGTTAATGTTGTATTTTACATTGATCAATTTTCATATGTTGAACCATCTTTGCATTCCAGGAATAAATCCTACTTGGTTGTGGTGTGTAATCCTGTTAATGTGCTGCTGAATTTTTTGTTTGCTAGTACGTTGTTGACATTTGCATCACTGTTCATAAGGGACATTGGCCTGTAGTTCTCTTTTCCAGTGGTGCCTTTGTTTGGCTTTGTTAGCAGGGTAATGCTGACCTCATAGAATGAATTAGGAAGTTTTTCCTCCTTTTCAGTTTTTTGGAAAAGTTTGAGAAGTACTGGTGTTAGTCATTTTTTAAATGTTTGGTAGAATTTACTGTGAAGCCATCAGGTCTAGGGCTTTTCTTTGTTGGGAGATATTTGATTACTGATTTAATCTCCTCACTAGTTATAGGTCTATTTAGAATTTCTATTTCTTTGTGATTTAGTCTTGGTAGGTTTTGTGTTATTAGGAATTTGTCCATTTCATCTATGTTATCCAATTTTTTAGTGTACACTTGTTCATAGCACTTTCTTTTAATCCTTTTTATTTCTGTGAATTCAGTAGTTAATATCTCTACTTTCATTTCTGGTTTTAGTAATTTGAGTCTTCTCTCTTTTTTTTCTTAGTCTGCCTAGCTTAAGGTTTGTCAATTTTGTTGATCTTTTCAAAGAATTACCTTTTGGTTTCAGTGATTTTTCTTTTATTTTTCTATTCTCTATTTTGTTGATCTCTTCTCTAATATTTATTATTTCCTTGCTTCTGCTAGCTTTGGGTTTAGTTTGTTCTTCTTTTTCTAGTTTTTTAAGGTGTAAAATTAGGTTGTTGATTTGAGATTTTTCTTGTGTTTTTCTTTTTTTTCTTGTATTTTTTTTTTTTTTTTTGTCTTTTGACTTTTTCCATATCCGGCAACGGATCGCAACCCTCAGCATTGCTCCCGCGCCTCGCTCAGCCAGTGAGCGGGAACCGGTCTGTATGTGGGATCCGAACCCTCGGGCGGGAGCGCCGCCGCGCTTCCCAAGCAGCGCACTATCCAGTGCGCCACCGGGCTGGCCCTTTTTCTTGTATTTTTTTTTTTTTTTGTCTTGTGGCTTTTTCCATATCCGGCAACGGATCGCAACCCTCAGCATTGCTCCCGCGCCTCGCTCAGCCAGTGAGCGGGAACCGGTCTGTATGTGGGATCCGAACCCTCGGGCGGGAGCGCCGCCGCGCTTCCCAAGCAGCGCACTATCCAGTGCGCCACCGGGCTGGCCCTTTTTCTTGTATTTTAATGTAAGCATTTATAGTGGTTCCCTATTACTAACATCTTACATTAGTGTGGTTCATTTGTTACAGTTAATGAGCCAATATTGATACGTGATTATTAACTGAAGTTTATATTTTATTTAGATTTTCTTAGTTTTTAGCTAATGTCTTTTTTCCATTCCAGGATCCCAGCCAGGACACCACCTTACATTTAGTCATCATGTCTCCTTAGTCTCCTTTTGGCTGTGACAGTTTCTCAGACTTTCCTTGCTCTTGATGACCTCGACAGTTTTGAGGAGTACTGGTCAGGTGAATACCTGCAAAATCTTATAGAGAATACCCCCCTACTGGGATTCATCTGATGTGTTTATCATAATTAGACTGGAGTTATGTGCTTTTCTGGAGGAAGAGCACAGGGTGCCATTTTTATCACGTCACATTAAGGGCACGTACTGTCAATATGACCTGTCACTATTGATGTTGACTTTGATCACCTGGCTGAGGCAGTGTTTGTCAGATTTCTCCACGGTAAATGGAGAAATTTCGCTTCTTTCTATACTATACTCTTTGGGGAAAACGTCACTATATGCTGCCTACACTTAGAGTTTTGCCAAATTTTTGAGAGCAGGATATTTACATAAATTATTCAGAATTCTTCTGCATGGGAGATTTGTCTCTTCTTCTCCATTTATTATTTGTTTAATCACTTATTTATATCAATATGGACTCATAAATATTTATTTTTATGCTTTGGGTTATAAGCCAATACAACTTTATTTATTTTATTGCTCAAATTGTTCCAGCGTTGGCCACTGGGAGCTCTTTCAGTTGGTCCTGGGTCCTTTTGACACACTGCCATCATTGTTTTGTTTTGTTTGCTTTTTGTCCCTTCCTTATTTTCTGGTACTACCAGATGCTTCAGGCTCATCGTGTTATAATTCCTACCTGATCCTAGAATCAACCATTTCTCCAAGGATCTCTGGTTCCTTTTATTGGAGAATGGTATTGGGAAACAAGATCTGGGTACTAGGTGTGCTGAAAGTTTTTAATTTGATCAAGTCCATTTAACGACTTTGTCTTTTGTGCTTTTGGTGTCATATCTGAGAAGGCTTTTCCGAATACAAGGTCACAATGGCTTATAAATTTCTCCTATATTTTCTTCTAAGAGTTTTATAGTGTTAGCTCTTTCATTTAGGCCTGCGATTCATTTAATTCCCTGTTTGGACTGTGCGGGAGTCAGACGGAACTCAGAGAAAGACCCTGGCTTATCATAAACATAATCAAGTGGGGACTCAACTTGCAGCTGTTTTTCCAGATGTAGTCTCTTAGTGAAGCAAATCAGCACAGCTCCTGGCACTTGGTATGTCACTACTGATGTGGTCAATGCCTTTTTCTCTATACCAATTTGTAAGGACCACCTGAGCCTGTTTTTGTTTTGTTTTGTTTTGGTTTTGACCTGGTAGGACCAAGGGCACACCTTCACAGTCTTGCCTCAGAGCTGTGTCAGCCCTCCTGCTCTCTGCCATTGTAATCTGTAGAGATCTTGAGGACCTTGACATCCCATGAAACATCACGCTGATTTTCTACATTGACATTATGCTAAGTGACCTCATGAGCAGTTAGCAGCAAATACTTTGGATGTCTGAATAAGATACATGCAAACCATATGCTGTGCGATAAACCCCATAAACTTTTAGGGGACCACTACCTCTTGTTTTTGCAGGGTTCAACAGTGTGGAATATGTCAAGATGTCCCCTCCTAGATAAAAGACAACTGTACCTCACACAACCTATGACAAAAAAAAGGTATAATGCTTAGTGGCCCTTTTTGGATTTGGATGGCAACATATACCAGGTTTGAATGTGATTC
The DNA here is from genome assembly GCF_000696425.1 of Galeopterus variegatus. NCBI lineage: Eukaryota > Metazoa > Chordata > Mammalia > Dermoptera > Cynocephalidae > Galeopterus > Galeopterus variegatus. Next base: position 282,330 of record NW_007727753.1, on the reverse strand, counting down.
TTTGACCATCTAAGAGTCACCTGTAAAGTGACCAGCTTGGAGTGGAAACCAGTGCAAGAGAAGACTGTGTAAGCTGCTCTACCACTTGGGCCCGATGATCCAGCAGATCCAATGACATTCAGAATGTCTGTGGCAAATAGGGATGCTGTATGGAGCTTCTGGAAAGCACCAGTAGGAGAGTTACAACACAAACCACCAGGATGTTGGAAAGAATCTATCTCCTCTCTGAAATATAACCATTCTGGGCCGGCCCGGTGGCGCACTCGGTAGAGTGTGGCGCTTGGGAGCACGGTGGCGCTCCCGCCGAGGGTTCGGATCCCATATAGAGACCGGTCCGCTCACTGGTTGAGTGCGGTGCGGGTGCGACACCGAGGGTTGCGATTCCATTGCCGGTCATGGTACGGGCGCGACACTGAGGGTTACGATCCCGTTACCAGTCATGAAAAAAGACAAAAGGGAAAAAATAAATAAATAAATAAATATAACCATTCTCTTTTTGAGAAACAGGTTCCGACCTGATACTGGGCCTGGGGAGAATCAGAAGGCCTAACCCTGGACACCAGGTGACCTGATGAACTGAGTATTGTTTTCTTATCCATAAAGTTGGGCCCACACAGCAGCAATAAGTTGCCAAGTGGAAGTGATGCATTAGAGATCAAGTGGGGGCATGTCTAAAAGAAACAAATGGATTGCGTGAGCAGGCGGCCCAGACTCCTGATGCACTCTGCCCGTTCTCCCTCAGTCCATGCCCATGGCCTATGTAACAAGAGGAACGACAAAATCTAAGACCCGGCTCAACTCCTGTCTGGCTGGATTTAAACCACTGGTTAGCAGCCTGACAGAAGAAGTGGTGTGCTCATTTTCAGGCATAAATACTATTTACCTCAGTCTCTTCTGTTCTACACTTGATGTCTTGATATTCAATAAGAGAAACTATGAGTAAAGAAGAAAAGGAAGGAAAAAACCCCAGCCCATCATCAAGAGATAAAGCAGTAAACAGACCAGACTTAGAGATGACAGGGACTTTAAAATAACTATGATTAGTATGTTAAAGATACAGTGGGCACATCTGTTGCTGTGGGAGTGGGGATTGGTTGCTTAAGGAGAGGGAGTTTTGCTCTCTGGGTAGGCAAGTTCCCTAGGCTCTCTGTCCCTTCCTCCTGTGCCCTCTCCTTGTGTGCCCCAGCGGGATCAGGGATTCTCACCCTCCCGAGGCCAGCTGGGGAGAATGAACATGGCAGCTTCAAAGTTAGTTGAAGCTGCTGTTTGCCCAGTCTCTTCCACTCCAATCGTGTCTGTGAGCCCAGGTCTGGTGTGACTTGCAGGAGGCCTATAGCAGGGAACTCTGGAAGTATACTGGGCTGGGGTGGGATTTTCCCTTCCCACGGTGCACTGAGCAATGGAGGTAGTGAGGGGTGAGGGAGCCATGCTGCTGAATGCTGGTGGGCATCCCCCCTTATGTACAATGGGGTGCCTGGGGGTGCAGCAGCCTCTGCTTGAGTTTGGTTGTAAGATAAACCTGGAGGAGAAGCACAGTTGTCCTCTTGAATTATTTGAGCAAAAAACTACTGTAAATAACTTTTGTTTTTTGTCTTTTTTCAAATAAAGGTGTTTTTGGTTTTTAAAAGCAAAAAAAAAAAAAAGAAGATGGCTGTAGATTGGATGACCCCTCAACCTCATTGAAGCTTAAATCCCCATTGTAACTGTCGAGGGTGGGAAATCCCATTATGGTAATTGAAGGGTGGAGCCTTGAAGAGGGGATTGGATTCTGAGGACCATGCCTAGTGAATGGATTGATAATGGTGATCAGCGGTGTGGTTCTGAGGGCTTTAAAAAGAGAATACATGAGAGTTTCTTCTCTCTCTGCTCTGTCATTTTTTTCCATGTGAGATCCTGGACTTTGGACTTACCAGCCTTTGGACTTCTCTGAAAGTGTAAGCAATAAATTTTGTTTTCTTTATAACTCACCCAGTTCTAGGTGATTTTGTTATAAACAACAGAAACAGGCTAATACAGAAAATTGGTACCAGAGAAGTGGGGTGTTGCCTATAACAAATACTCGGAAATGTGGAAATGGCTTTGGAACTGGGTATTGAGGAGAAGCCAGAGGAATGTGGAGAAACTGGCTAGAAAAAGCCTAAATGCTGGTCAAAGTTTAGAAGACAAGAAAACCAGGGAAAGTTTGGAACTTCTTAGAAACTGGTTAAATGGTGATGAGCAGAATGCTAATAGAAATATGGACACTAAAGGCCATTCTAAGACGATCTCGGATGTAAATGAGAAGGGACTTATTAGAAACTGGGGCAAAGATCACTCTTGCTATGAGCCAGCAAGGAACTTGGCTGCATTCTGTTCATGCCCAAAAGCTTTGTGGAGTGTGGAACTTCAGGGTGCAGACCCAGGGTTTTGGGAAAAATAAATTTCTCAGCAGCAAAGCATTAAAGAAGCTGCATGGCTACTTGTGACAGCATATACAAAATTATAGTGGCAAAGGCATGATGTAAAACCAGAATTTAAAAGGGAAGCAGAGTGTGAAGATTTGGAAGATTCACAGCTTGGCCATGTGACAGAGAAGCAGAGAGCATTTTCAGAAGAAAAATGCAATGGTACTAGAAGATTAGTACAAAAGAAAAGGATTATCAAGAGAAGGTGGGAAAGGCCCTGACGATATAGCAGATGCTTCTGGGGCCAACCCTTCATTTCAGGTCCAGAGGCCTAGGGAGACAGAATTGTCTTGGGGAACAGGCCTGAGGCACCCTCCTGGGCTCGCTGCTCAGGGCCACCTCAGGAAGCTGCTCCCCACACCAGCACCCCAGCTGCTTTGGCTGCTCCAGCTGTCGCTAAATTGGCTCCCAAGTGTGGCTGGACCTGCAGCTTTGGAAAATACAAGCCAGAAGCCTTGGAGGCATCCATGTGGTGCTAGGTTTGCAGGTATGCAGAATGCCAGAGTTGTGAAGGCTTGGGAGCCTGCATCCTGATTTCAACAGATGTATGGAAAAGCCTGGTGGCCCAGAGAGAGACCTGCCAAAGGTCAGATTCACTGCATTGAGCCTTCACTAGAGCAATGCCGAGCAGAAATATAGGGTCAGAAGTTGCAGCAGAAAAACCTCAACAGCACTGTGCCTAGTGGAGCCGTGGCAGTGGGAACCTCCATGGAGACCCCAGAATTGTGGAGCTATCAATGTGCAATGCCAGCCTTCAAGAGCTGAAGCATAACCTCAGACCAGGAAATGCATAGAAGCAGAGCTGCCTGAGGACTTGGGGACCCAACTCCTACACCAGCGTGCAGAGGACGTTGAACATGGAATCAGGGTACACGATTCACCAGCTGTAAGATTTGATGCCTGCCCTGCTGGATTTCGGACTTGCTTAGGACCTATTCCCCTTTCTTTTGGCCTTAGTTCTCCCTTTTTGAATGGGAATGTGTACCCTATGCTTGTCTCACCATTGTATCTTGGAAGTAGATAACTGGCTTTGATTTCACAGATGGGACTTTGAATTTTGGGCTTTTGAGTTAAAACAAGTTAAGACTTTGGGGACAAAATGAACGTATTTGTATGTGAAAAGGACATGAGTTTTGGGGGTTCAGGGGTGGAATGCTGTACATTGGATGCCCCTCCCCCCATGTCATTGAATCTTAAATCCCCACTGTAACTGTTCAGGGTGGGAAATCCTATTATGGTAATTGAAAGGTGAGGCCTTGGAGAGGTGATTAGATTCTGAGAACCATGCCATAGTGAATGGATTAATAATGGTGGTCAGGGGTGTGGTTCTGAGAGCTCTAAAAAGAGAGCACATGAGAGTTGCTCTTTCTCCCTGCTCTGCCATTTTCTGCCATGCGAGACCCCTGCATTGCTGTAAAACCACTACCAAAGAAAACCCTCACCAGATGTGTTTTCTGGACTTTGGACTTCCCAGCCTCTGAGACTGAAAGCAATAAATTTAGTTTTCTTTTTGTCTTTTTTTCGTGACCGGTAACGGGATCGCAACCCTCAGTGTCGCACCCACACTGCACTCAACCAGTGAGCAGACCTGTCTCTATATGGGATCCGAACCCTCAGCGGGAGCGCCGCCGCACTCCCAAGCGCCACACTCTACCGAGTGCGCCACCGGGCCGGCCCAAATTTAGTTTTCTTTATAAATCACCCAGTTCCAGGTGATTTTTAATCCAAATACAAAGATGTAGTGAGCCACCTTAAGAAATAGCATATTAGAAACCATTAGGAGCCTCCAGTGTGCCCCTCCTTCATCTTATCTCCTTTTGTCACACTCGTGGACAACCATAAGTAGCAGACTGTTTAGTTTTGTCTGATTATATGTAAATGAATCCTGCTGAATGTGTTCTTCTGTGATTTGTTTCACTACTTTTTTTGAGGTTCATCCTAGTTGATGGAATCTTATATTCACTTTCACAGTTAAGTAGGATACATTGAAGAAATTAACTGTTTATGCACATTTCAGTTGTTTCTGGGTTTTCTATGCTAGAAATAGTAGCACAGTTCCGCTATCAGTATCCTTGAGTATGTTCCCTGGTGCACACGTACAAGAGTATCTCTCAGTATAGATGTAAAAGTGGAATTGCTCAGTTTTAGGATAAATGCATACCTTTACTAGATATTGCCTAATTATTGTACAAATTGGTTTTGCCACCTTGCACTTCCAACAGTAGGAGATGACAGTTCTCATTACTCTGCATCTTCATCAAAACTTGGTATTGTCCAAGTTTTAATGCTGATGGTTTAAACGGTAGTTTCCTAATTACTAATGGGGGTTAAACCCTTTTTTGTGCTGTAGCCTATAAAATGCCTGTTCAAATCTTTTGCCCATTTTTCTATTGGATTATTTTTATTTTTATTATTATTTCTAGAACTACTTTATATGTTCTAGACACAAATTGTTTATTCATCATATGTGATAAACATACATTCTCTGAGTTTATGGCTTGAGTTTTCATTCTCATTAGGTGTCATTAAAAAATGGAATTTCTGGGCCGGCCCGGTGGTGCACTCGGTAGGGTGCGCCGCTTGGGAGTGCGGCGGCGCTCCCGCCGATGGTTCGGATCCCATATAGAGACCGGTCCACTCACTGGTTGAGCATGGTGCGGGCGCAACACCGAGGGTTGCGATCCCATTGCTGGTCGCGGTACGGGCGCGACACCAAGGGTTGCGATCCTGTTACCAGTCACGAAAAAAGACAAAAAAAAGGAAAAAAAAATGGAATTTCTTAATTTTAATGTCAAATTTATTAGTCTTTTTATGTCATAAGAACACCTTTCATAGGATAAAAATATCCTACTGTTTTTTCTAAAAATTGTAAGGATTTGCTCTCCCCATTCAAGTCTTTAATCTAAAATTATTTTTTGTCTATGGCTTGAAGTAGGTATCACTTTTTAATTTTATTTTTCCCACATGGATAACTGATTATTCCAGCACTACTAATCGGATTTTTTATCTTTCCCCCACTGATCTGTACTGCCAGTTTTGCCATATACAATTGTTATGGGCTGGTCTGTGTCCCCTCAAAATTCATATGTTGAAGTTTTAACCTCCAGTACCTCACAATGTGACCTTATTTGGAAATGAGGTTCTTGTAGCTATAATTAGTTAAGATGAGGCCAACAATTAAAAAAAAAAGATGAGGCCATACTACAGTACAATGGGCCCCTAATCCAATATGACTGATATCCTTATAAAAAGGGGAAATTTGGGCCGACCCCGTGGTGCACTCGGGAAAGTGCTGCACTGGGAGCACAGTGACGCTCCTGCCACGGGTTCGGATCCTATATAGGAATGGCCGGTGCGCTCACTGGCTGAGCGCAATGTGGGCGACACCACACCAAGGGTTGTGATCCCCTTACTGATCATGAAAAAGACAAAAAATAAAATAAAATCTTAAAAATAAATAAATAAATAAAATAAAAAGGGGAAATTTGGGCATAGAGACAGTAAAGGGGAGATAATGTGAAGAGGCAAAAGAAAAAGATGGTCATCTGCAAGCCAAGGAGAGAGCCTGGAACAGATACTTCCCTCACAGCCCTCCTAAGTCACCAACCCTGCTGATACCTCAGTCTTGGACTTTGAACCTGCAGAACTAGGAGACAATAAATTTCTGTTGTTTAAGCTACACAATCTAGTCTACTTTGCTAGGGCAGCCCTAGCAATCTGTCTTAGTCTATTTAAGCTTTTATAACGAAATAGATGAAGTGACATTCTGATGACCTAATCACCTCCCAAGGGCCCCACCTTATAACACCATCACCTTCAGAGTTAGGGTATAAATATGTAAATTTGGGGGGAAGGGAACACAAACATTCAGACCACAGAACAGACTAATACGAAGATATTTTAATACATTTTGTGGGTTTGTCTCTACTCTCTCTGTTCCAGTGGTATATATATATATATATATATTTTTAGTATCTGTGCCAAATACTGTCTTAATTACTGCAATGTTATAATGAGCATTTATATCTGATAGGGCAAATTCCCTGATTTTACTCTTGATTTTCAGAAATGTTTAGGCTATTGACCATCTGCTCTTCCAATAAATTTTAGTCGTCTTGTTAAATATCACCAAAATAAACTGTTGAATTTTTTTTTTTTCCTTTTTGTCATTTTTCGTGTCCAGCAACGGATCGCAACCCTCAGTGTCGCACCCGTACCGGACCGGGACCGGCAACGGGATCGCAACCGTCGGTGCTGCGCCCATACCTCGCTCAGCCAGTGAGCGGGAACCGGTCTGTATGTGGGATCCGAACCCTCGGCGGGAGCGCCGCCACACTCCCAAGTGGCGCACTGTAGCAGTGCGCCACCAGGCCGGCCCAACTGTTGAATTTTTTATTGGGACTGTATTGAATCAATAAGTGAATCAGGGAAGGACTGACATCTTAATAATATTGAGTTTTCCTACTCATGAATAACTTGTATTTTGATGTACATTTAGGTCTCCTTTCATGTCTTCAACAGAAGTTTATAATGTTCTCCATAAAGCACTCACAATTTTTCTTTCTTTTTTTTGTTTTAAAGATGGCCAGTAAAGGGATCTTAACTCTTGACTTGGTGTTGTCAGCACCACACTCTCCCAAGTGAGCCACGGGCCGGCCCTCACAAAATTATTTCTTACATTTATTTGTAGGTCACTAATACTTTTCTAGGCTTTATAAAATAATTATGGGGATTTTCTGTTTATTGCTGACCAAGACAAATCTTTTTGTAAATATTAATCTTAAATTTAGCCAACTTGCTCAATTATAATCATTCTAATATTTGATGTATAGACCTTTTTGGTTTCCAAAATCAGCAATGATATCCTTTGTGAATATTTAATGAATATACTTTCTTTAAAAAAAAAAAAAAGATATAGTGGGGAATGTACACAATTTGCCTGAAATTTGTGGGGAATTTCAGAAGAGAAATGGAACCAAAAGAATGAATTAAGTGGAAATGTCAGAAGTAAAAATCATGAGGGCCGGCCCGGTGGCGCACTGGAGAGTGCGCCGCTTGGGAGTGCGGCGGCGCTCCCGCCGAGGGTTCGGATTCCATGTGGAGACCGGTTCCCGCTCACTGGCTGAGCGCGATGCGGGCGCAACACCGAGGGTTGCGATCCCGTTGCTGGTCCCCGGTACGGGCGCGACACCGAGGGTTGCGATCCCGTTACCAGTCAGTAAAAAAGACAAAAAAGGAAAAAAAAAAAAAAGAAGTAAAAATCGTGAAATCAGAGATGAAGAATTCCTTCAATGGGCTCATCAATCAATTTGACACAGCTCAGTGAACTTGAAAACAGGTCAATAGAGAGCACCCAAACAGACATGCAAAGAGAAAAAAAGAGTGGGGGGAAAAACCGAACAACAGAACAGAGTACTCACAAGGTATGAGACAGTATCAAATGGTCTAACGTGTGTGTAATTGGAGTTCCACAAGGAGAAGAGAGAGAGAATTGGCAGATGAAATATCTGAAGAGTTAATAATTGAAAAATTTCTCATACTAATGAAGGACATCAAACCACATACAGTCATCCCCACTTATCTGTGGGGGATACATTCCAAGACCCCCAGTGGATACCTGAAACCATGCATAGCATCAAACCCAGTTGCCATCACTTGGAACACATTTTTGTACTTGTTTTTCACCCACAAATTTAATGCCTTTTTCATCTTAACTAAGAACTTATCATGCATGGTGGCCATAACTTTTGCAGTTTGAGGTGTGACAACAGAACTAGCTTGAATTTCTTTTTTCTTCACAATTTCACAGATAGAAGATTCATTCTTACTATAGATCTTAGCAACCTCAGCACGTCATTTTTTTTTTCTTTCCTTAAGTTGAGAACTTTCACCTTTTTATTTAAAGGAAGTAATTTACAGTTTCTCTTTGGCATATCTGAATTGCCCGCATCACTATTCTAGCACTTTGGGGCCATTATTAAGTAAAGTAAGGGTTACTTGAACACAAGCACTGCAGTACTGTGACAGTCGATCTGATAACAGGTGGCTAATAAGTGGCAAATACAGCATGCATATGCTGGACAAAGGGATGATTCATGTCCTGGGCTGGACAGAGTAGGATGGTGAAAGATTTCATCACAGTACTCAGAATGGCATGTAGTTTAAAAGATATGAATTGGTTTTTTCTGGAATTTCCCATTTCATATTTTTGGACCACAGTTGACTGCAGCTAACTAAAACTGCAGAAAGTGAAACTGCAGATATGGGGGGGGGGCTACTGTATCCACAAATATTAGAGAACCTCAAGCAGACTAAGCCTCCCCGCACAAAGAAAAAAGCAAATAATGTACAGAGAAACAACGTAGTTTGCTGGGGGGGAAAAGATGGAGAAAATCTGGAAAGCGTGGGGTGGGGTGGGGTGGGGAAACACATTACATCCAGAGGAACAGAGACAAGAATTCTAGTATGCTTCTCATCAGAAACTGTGCAAGCCAGGAGAAATGGAATGACATGTTTAATGTGCTGAAAAATAGAAAGCTATCAACCCCAAATTCCACATCCAGCAAAAATATATTTCAAAAGAGATGAGGAGTTGCTTCCTATGAATGAGCAAAGAAAGTGGTTTCTTTTGTTTTCTTTATTTTTGTGGTAGTTTTAGTTTTACAGAGAAATTGAGCAGAAAGTACAGATCATTCCCATAGTTTCTCCTATTTTTGACATGCTACATTAGTGTGGTATGTTTGTTACAATTATGAATCAATATTCATATATTATTATTAACTTAATTTTACATTAGGGTTCCCTCTTTGCATTGTACAGTTTTGTGGGTTTTGCCAAATGTGTTGTGTCAAGTATTCACCATTACAGTATCATACAGAATAATTTTGCTGCCCTAAAAATCCTCTGTGCTCCACCTGTTCATCCCTCCCTCCCTCTCTCATCCCCTGCAACCCTGGCAACCACTGAGTTTTTCCACATTACCTCAAATGTTTATCATTTCTCTGTGTTGGAAACATTCAAAATCCTCTCTTCTAGCCAATTGAAAGTATACAATAAGTTGTTGCTAATTATAGTTATGCTACATTGCTATAGAGCACTAAATATTGCTTTCTCCTATCCAGCTGTACTTTTGTATCCATTAACCGGCCTCCCACTATCTCCCTTCCCACCTCCTCTTTCCAGCTTCTGGTAACCTCCATTCTACTCTCTACTTCCATGTGATCAACTTACTTAACTTCCAAATATGAGTACAAAAATGCATTGCTCTTTCTCTTCCTGGCTTACTTCACTTAACATAATATCCTCCAGTTCATCCATTTTGCTGGGAGTGACAGGGTTTCATTCTTTTATGGCTGAGAGTATTCCGTTATGTATATACACCACATTTTCTTTATCCACTCATCTGTTGATGGACACCTGGGTTGATTCCATATCTTGGCTATTGTGAATAGTGCTGCAGTAAACATGGGCAAGTATCTCTTCGATATACTGATTTCCTTTACTTTGAATGTGTACCCAGTAGTGGGATTGCTGGATCATATGGTAATTCTATATATATTTATTTATTTTTGGCAGCTGGCCTGTGACAGGGATAGAACTCTGGATCTTGGCGTTATCAGCACCACGCTCTAACCAATTGAACTAACCAGTTCCCACCAACAGTGTATGAGTTCCCCTTTCTCCACAGCCTCATCAGCATTTGATATTTTCTGTCTTTTTGGAAATAGCCATTCTAACCAGAGTGAGATGGTATCTCATTGTCGCTTTGATTTGCATTTACCTGATTAGTGATGTTGAGCATTTTTTTCATATACCTGTTGGCCATTTGCATGTCCTCTTTTGAGAAATGTCTATTCAGTTCATTTGCCCACTTTTTGATTGGATTATTTTTCTTGCTATTGAGTTGTTTGAGTTCCTTGTATATTCTAGATATTAATCCCTTTTCAGAATGCATAATTTGCAAATATTTTCTCCCATTCAGCAGATTCTCTTCATTATTGATTGTTTGCTGTGCAGATTTTTAGTTTGATGTAATCCCGTTTGTCTATTTTTGCTTTTGTCGCCTGTGCTTTTGAGGTCTTCTTCATAAAGTCTTTGCCCAGCCTGATGTCCTGAAGTATTCCTCCTGTTTTCTTCTAGTAGTTTCATGGTTTTGGGCCTTACATTTAAGTCTTTAATCCATTTTGAGTTGATTTTTGAATATGGTGAGAGATAAGGGTCTAGTTTCATTATTCTGCATACAGCTGTTCAGTTTTCCCAGCACCATTTATTGAAGAGAATGTCCTTTCCCCAAGGAACACTCTGGCACCTTTATTGAAAATCAGTTGGCTGTAAATACATGGCTTTATTTCTGGGTTCTCTGTTCTGTTCCATTGGTCTGTGTGTCTGTTTTTATGCTGGTACTATGCTGTTTGGGTTACTATAGCTTTGTAGTATATTTTGAAGTCAGGTAGTGTGATGCCGCCAGCTTTGTTCTTTTTGCTCAGGATTGCTTTGGCTATTTGGGGTCTTTTGTGGTTCCATACAAATTTTAGGATTGTTATTTCTATTTCTGTGAAGAATGTCATTGGTATTTTGATGGAGATTGCACTGAATCTGTAAATTGCTTTTAGTAGAATGGTTACTTTCACAGTATTAATTCTGCCAACCTATGAACATGGAATGTCTTCCATTTCTTTGTGTCCTCTTCAATTTCTTTCATAAGTGTTTTATTGCTTTCCTTGTAGAGATCTTTCACCTCTTTGGTTGAATTAATTCCTAGGTGTTTTATATATATATATATATATATATATATTTTTTTTTTTAGTAGCTTTTATAAATGGGATTGTTTTCCTGATTTATTTTTCATCTTACTCATTATTGATATATAGAAATGCTATTGATTTTTGTACGTTGATTTTGTATTCTATAATTTCACTGAATTTGTTTACAGTTCTAAGCACTTTTTGGTGGAGCTTTTAGGTTTTTCTGTATATAAGATCATGTCAGGGCTGGCCCAGTGGCGCACTGCTACAGTGCGCCGCTTGGGAGTGCGGCGGCGCTCCCGCCGAGGGTTCGGATCCCACATACTGACCGGCTGCTCACTGGCTGAGCGAGGTGCGGGCGTGACACCAAGGGTTGCGATCCTGTTGCCAGTCCCGGTCCGGTACGGGCGCGACACTGAGGGTTGCGATCCGTTGCCGGACACGAAAAAAAGACAAAAAGGAAAAAAAAAAAAGATCATGTCATCTGCAAACAGGGACAATTTGACTTCCTCTTTTCCACTTTGAATGTGATTTATTTATTTCTCTTGCCTAATTGCTCTGGCTAGGACTTCCAGAAAGATGGAATCTACTCCTGGTAGATGGAAAGATGGAAACAGATGGAATCTACTCCTAGTGAAGTTGCTGTGAACATAGCTGAAATGACAACAAAGGATTTAGAATATTACATTTTAAAAAGTTGATAAAGCAGTGGCAGGGCTTGAGGGGATTGACTCCAATTTTTAAAGAAGTTCTACTGTGGGTAAAATGGTATCAAACAGCATTGCATGCTACAGGGAAATCTTTTTTTTTTTTTTTTCCAAAAGATGACCAGTAAGGGGATCTTAACCCTTGACTTGGTGTTGTCAGCACCACGCTCTCCCAAGTGAGCCACGGACCGGCCCAACAGGGAAATCTTTCATGAAAGTAAGCCTCAATCAATGCAGTAAACTTCACTGTTATCTTATTTTAAGAAATTGTCACAGCTAAGCTACTCAAACTTTCAGCAACCAACACATGATTAGTCAGCAGCCATCAACATTGAGGCAAGACCCTCTACCAGCAAAAAGATTATGACTCACTGAAGGTTCAGATTCTTAATTGCTTTTAGCAATTAAGTATTTTTAATTAAGGTATGTACATTGTTTTCTAGACATAATGCTGTTGCACATTTAAGAGACCACAGTATAGCGTAAACATAACTTTTTTACGCACTGGGAAACCAAAAAATTTGTGTGATTTGCTTTATTGCGGTGGTCTAGAACCAAACCCACAATATCTCTGAGGTGGGCCCGTATTAGCCAATGATTTTAAATGCAGCTGAGTTATCCTTCAAGTATTAAGATGCCAGGAAAAACAGCTTTAGAAATCAAAAAAATAAAAAATAAAAAAAAAGGAAGGAAAAGAAAGAAAAAAAATACAGGAAGAAAAATACAAAAACAAGAAATACAGTATTTATGGGTCCTTCCTAAGAATGAGCTTTATCCAACAAGATGATTTGAGAGACTGGCAAAAGGACTCTTGGTTCCTTGAATATGTCATTTCTGGATCTAACTGTAAAACAAATATGGGGAAGAGGGTGGAGGAATTGTATGGGATCCTTATATGCTCTGTCAAGGTAGAAATATTGTAGTGTGAGGGCTGGCCCAGTGGTGCACTGCTACAGTGCGCCGCTTGGGAAGCGCGGCGGCGCTCCCGCCGAGGGTTCGGATCCCACATGCAGACCGGTTCCCGCTCACTGGCTGAGCGAGGTGCGGGCGCAGCACTGAGGGTTGCGATCCCGTTGCTGGTCCCGGTCCGGTACGGCGCAACACTGAGGGTTGCGATCCGCTGCCGGTCATGAAAAAAAGACAAAAAGGAAAAAAAAAAAAGAAATATTGTAGTGTAACCAAAATGGGCAAGATTTGGGAGACAGCAAGGGGAACTTATATAACAGGTAGGTATCCCGGGAATCTTTTAAAGCTGGTAAATCAAATAGCAAAAATCTTTAAATAAGGAAAAGAACCTGAGGACTTTATAAAAGTAATTAACATAAAAGTAACCACTAGAACAGAAATACAAACCTTCCTCATTTCCAAAAGAATTACAAAAGCAGGAGCTGGTCAGTTAGCTCCCTTGACTAGAGCATGGTGTCAGTAACATCAAGGTCAGGGGTTCAGATCCCCTTCCCTGCCAGTTGCCAAATAAAATAAAATAAAGAACATTATTCGGGGCTGGCTGGTTAGCTCAGTTCGTTAGAGTGTGGTGTTGATAACACCAAGGTCCAGGGTTCGATGGACCTTGAGAAAAAGAAATACAAAACCAAAAGCAAACCAATCATAAAGAGAATGAAATGCTGTAAAAATAAAGCAATACTGAGTGAATATGACATAAGAAAGTTGAGATCAAAATGTCAATTATTTCAATAAGTGTATGGCTGGCCAGTGGCTCACTTGGGAGAGTGTGTTTCTGATAACACCAAGGTCAAGGGTTCGGATCCCTGCACCAGCCAGCTGCAAAAAATAAACAAATAAGTAAATGTAAATGAATCGAACTCATGTAACAAAGATTTTATGTATATGATTATACATAATTAATGTAAATAAAATTAATTCTATATATAGTCAATATATATAAATATATATAAATGTGTATACACGTATATGACTGAGGAACTCACACGAATAAGCCTGACAGAGTAAAGAGTTTCCCTGGAGATGAGATAGGCTATTGGAAACATGAAGAAGGAATAAGCACTTAGAACAAATATGAGATATGGGGTCTGAAACTTTAGGTGACATAAAGGAATCAGTAGATGGATTGATAACAAAAAGGATTCAATAAATTAGTAAGTTGAAAGATCAGGTCAAAGAAGTATCTCAAAAGACCTTGGGAGGAAATAATGACAAGGACATTTGTAAAGAGACTTTAAGAAATATGGAGATTAAATGGAAATCAACAACAAAAAATGATAGCTCAGGGCCTGCCCGTGGCTCACTTGGGAGAGTGCGGTGCTGATAACACCAAGGCCACGGGTTCGGATCCTATATAGGGATGGCCGGTTGCTCACTGGCTGAGCTCGGTGCTGACAACACCAAGTCAAGGGTTAAGATCCCCTTACCGGTCATCTTTAAAAAAAAAAAAAATGATAGCTTAAAAAATCCTTTGTATCCAAAAACTGAAAACATACCACCAAATAACATTTGGACGGACTAGCTCTTTCTGATACATGATGCAAATAATGTAGTATATTAAAAACAATACAGGTTGAACATCCCTCATCCCAAAATTTGAAATCTGAGTTGCTCAAAATTTGAAACTTTTTTGAGCACTGAATGATGCTTACTGGATCATTTCAGATTTTGAATTTTCAGATGAGGGATGTGCTACTGGTATGTATTTCTGCAAAGACTCCAAAATCTAAAAAAATCCAAAAACCGAAAAAATCTGCAATTGGAAACACCTCCAGTCCCAAGCATTTTGGATAAGGGATATTCAACCTGTTATACTTTCTGAGCAGAAATGTATCCCTGTAATTCACTAAATTAGGGAACTGAAGGAAAAATTAACTTTGTCTTCTTGAGTTGCAGGAAACTTTTTGTTCTCAACAAACAAACAAAAAGAAGGAATGTATGGGAATTTCTTTAATGTTACAAAGGCTATTTAATAAAAACCTACAGCAAACATTATGCTTTGTACGTTGGGGACAAGAAAAGATGCCAGCTATACCAATACAGTTGGACATGGTAATGGAGGGTTGGCTCACATAATAAGACAAGAGAAAGAAATAAGTAATAAAAAAAATACAGAAGAGGAAAGACAAAACTCATTATTTGCAAACAAAATGGTCAACAATATAGAAAACATAAAACACAGTCATAGAATTAGCAAGAGTCGCCAAATACGAGATCCCAAGTTCTAAAAAATCAAAAGCATTCCTCCAGCAATAATCACCTAAAAAATAATAACAAAGCATCTAACAAGGAAAATGCATAAAAGCTTTATAGAAAAAGGTATTAAAAATTTAAGAATTCTATAAGTATTGTTGAGGTTGCAGAGTCCAATAAATAATACCCCATTACACTGTCTGAGTTTGCAATGTGGACACAGAAGTCAAACATGGAGATGAAACTGCAGTGGCAGCCCCCAAAGTTCCGCATCAGCAAGAGAAAGGTCACATACCTGCAGTAGTTTGGGTTCACCAAAAAGCAGATGCCAGGACTGGATTAGATGAGGTAGAGATTTTCTGGTGAAGGGAGCAGGTGAAGGTAGGGAGAAGCTTTAGACCACAGTGAGGTCAGACACCTGTGGAGCGAGGGAAGGAAGGATGAAGAATTGGGCGGGAAGAGTCTCAGACTGCAGCGCAGTTCCAAGATAGGTTCAGCCAAGCGGAAGTGGAGTTCTCGAGCCAGGAAGAGGACTCTTGCTAGAATGGACCTGCCTTTAGACACCCCCTGTGCCCAGTCTTTGGCCAGGAGTAGCTCAGGGCATGTGTAGCCTCAGTGAAAACACGGTAGTGGATCCAGAGGGGATGCAGCTGGGCTGTTGGTCAAGTACACCCCCTGCAGCAGGAGATCTGATCAGCTCATGTTCACGGCCACTGCAGTCCGTCTGATGCACCACACAGATCTACTTGTCTGTGCAGGTTCAGCTGCTCCACAGTTCCTGGTGGCCTCCTTTCTTGGCAGGAGGATAACTGAGAAAAGGAAGGTTAGTGAAAGAAACTACAGTCCCGCTTGCTGCCTCAGAGCCACAACTGGTTCTCATCTTCACCCACCTCCCATATCCCTTCTAAGTCCCCCTCACCTTCAGTGCTCACCTTGGCAGGTGTTGATGGATTACCTGGTGGTATAACCCCAACCTTTATTCCTGAAAGATCTGAACCTTTAATAATCACACCTTTCTGAGGTGGGGGCTGCTGCATGTGTCCATTAATTAGAACATATCCTCAGGGGTTTGGGGAGAGCCAGAATCTGATATTTCTTCCCTTTCCCCCTTTTCATTAAACATTAAACCACTGGTCTCCAGGGACGGGGACCCTTATATCCTGCAGGTTCAGGGGACAAATTGGGACAGTAGTAAGCAGACTACAGCAGAGAAGTTTACGACCTGAACAACAGCATTTGCAGGTGCCAGGACCACCTGAAGAGGACAACCTCACACTGACCTCACAAGTCGCCTGCAATATATGTGCAGGTGTTCAGGCAGGGTACTCTCTCACTGCCTCATGGAACAGGCTGAAGTTTTGGACTCACAAGGCTCAGAAGGAAAAGGGGAAGTGGTGTATCCAGTGCCTGGGGGCATATATTGTCACAGACAATATTTTTTTTTTTCTTTTTGTCTTTTTTCGTGACCGGCAACGGATTGCAACCCTCAGTGTTGCGCCCGTACCGGACCGGGACCGGCAACGGGATTGCAACCCTCGGTGTTGCGCCCGCACCTCGCTCAGCCAGTGAGCGGCCGGTCTGTATGTGGGATCCAAAACCTCCGCGGGAGCGCCACCGCACTCCCAAGCGGCACACTGTAGCAGTGCGCCACCGGGCCGGCCCCAGACAATATTTTTTTTAAAGATGACTGGTAAGGGGATCTTAACCCTTGACTTGGTGTTGTCAGCACCACGCTCAGCCAGTGAGTGAACCGGACATACCTATATAGGATCCAAACCCACAGCCTTGGTGTTATCAGCACCGCACTCTCCCGAGTGAGCCACGGGCCAGCCCAACAATATACACTTTCATTAAATGACTCAGTTGGCCCCACCACTTGTCAGTGCTGCCTGGTCAACGGATTAGACTCATCCCATGACACTAGGAGGGTAATCACTTCTTGTCCCCTTCAGAAGGACCTTTTTGAGAAACTGATGTAGCCAATTACCTGTACACCCCAGGTGCTCTCTCCTGGCCCCTGGGTGCCCTACCAGTGTGGAGAAAGGTGTTGAGAGGCTCTGGGCACTCAGTCCCAGGCACTAGACACAGTCACCTGTGCAGCAGCTGTGGGTGGGTGGGCACTCAGCTTTTCGAGCTCCACCCTTTAGGCTGGGAATCCATAGCAACACCTGACCACAAACAACACAAGGCAGCAGCCATCAAGGGGCAGTGGGGCCTTCCCAGGCACTGGGCACTGCCTGTTGGATCCAGTTAATAAGACAAGAGCAATGTAAGAACATATCATCTCCATCTAGTATCAAACCACCCTGCCAACTGCACCAGTTGTAAGGGTACCCCAAATTTGTCTTCATCAGGTATAGTAAGACACAACTGCCATGAAAGAAGTTTATACTCACAGTTCCCTAGAAACAGGAGGCATGGCACAGCATGCCGACACAGGGCCTCATGGGTAAGCACCAGGGTTGATCAGGAGGTGGAAGGAGAGAGAGGGGAACTGCGAGCAAGAGCCTTTATTGTGGTGAGGCAGAGTAAGCAGATTTAGGATTGCCTAGTTTGAGTAATTTGGTACACTCTGGGGTATAGGGCTGTCTCTAATTATTTGGTCTCTGGCCCTGGGGTGATTAGGGCAGAAAAATGGTGGCCCAGAGTATAAAAGTCCCAGTAAAGGAGATGTCTGGGGATATGGGTTCTGGATTGGTTGCTTTGAATATGAAAGATATGCTCAGAGATGAGTCATTTACTGACTGTAGGAATTGGATAAGACAATGAGGTATGATACCCTTTGATTCCTGGAGGGCCATGGGTTCACCATGGTATGGAACTGCAGCTATGCTGCAATCAGTTATTGGAAGCAAAAGTTAATAATGGATTTTAGAAATGATGGATCCAACTCCCAAGGTATTAGTTGGCTGGATATATAAGAAAATGCAAAGTAACAAGAAACAAGCTAAATATACCATGTTATTGTTATTTGTAGCAGCTAAAATGAAAGCAAAATAGAGTGTTAAGGCAGATCCTGGGAGTAGGCCAAACTTGAATTACAGCTCATTCTAGCTACAGCTTCTAGCCTTAGGGCCACTATCAAAGGAAAGAATGATGCTGAAACAACAAACAGTGAAGACTACTGGAATGATTCACCAGAGAATGGGGAAGTCAAAGGGGACGGTCAAGAGACTCATCCAGCCCGTCCCAGCAATGTGGAAATTGTTAAATGGTTATTAAGAAATGGGATGAATAAAGCAGACATTGATGGGGTCAAAACAAAGGTCATAATCCAACACTCTTGGAAGTTGAGTGGATTGATGGGAGCATCCATTGGCCCCCCAATAGTGAAGGGCCCTAAATGATAGTTTGGAGGAATTAAAAAAGCTGGAAGGCAAAAACGACAAGGAGAAAGCTGATCTGCAGTCACCTGGGGCAGTGGTCCCACAATCTAACCAGATAATGACAGACCTCTACTGGGGACCCAAGGCCACATGGACATGAGTGATCATGGACATATGGACAAACGACCAGAGGCTGTAGAAGAGACTCTTCTGGGACTCCTTTATATGGGAGCCCCATGCACTGTAATTTTAAAACTTATTTGTGAAGTCCTGACAGGAGTGAGAGATTGGGAGAAGATGAGGAATGGAATGTGAGGGATGGAAGTGGCAAGGTTTGAACAGGTTTTACGTGAAGTGTTTGCATCTCCTTTACCTGAACGTATTATGGAGATGGATATTGGATCTGACTGGGGAATGCTTCCCCTACCTAGTGTAGTAAAAAAGAAGGCATATAAATCTGCTCATCTGCCAGTATTGATTGGACATGCTGGATGGGCACCATACAGTTGTTAATTTGCTGTACAACAGCCCTGTGTGGAGCACAGTCTCAAGCTTATAGCAAAAGCCTGTGGATGCCATCTAGTGGCAACTGCTGGGATTTTGCACCCCAAAAAATTCCATTTGAGGGACGTTTACTAACTGGCTATTGGACTTCAGTTGAGATTGCCCCTATGACTTAAGGACATAAAATAACCTTCAAACCAAAAATAACCATAATGTCTCAGGTGATGTTGGATAAGTGCTCTGATGAGGAGGATAGTGCCTGGAAGAGTTCATTAAAAAACAGAAATAACACCAAGGTTGAGGGTTTGGATCCCCATACTGGCCAGCTGCCAAAAAAATAAAGAAAGAAAAGAAAAAATGGAAATGAGTTATGCGTAGGGGAATGCAAGGAGGTGCTCCTGAGCAGGAAAGCTCTTTTCCCCTAGGGTTGACTTTGGAACCACCTGAGGAGCTGGATCCTATGGCCATGTGGGCCTCTTGGGCAAGTGCCCTATGAACAGCTATTGACCAACAGAGAGCTACTTGGTTTATGGATGGAAGTTTTGAGGTGACAGGACAGTTTCCAGTTTGGAAGGCTGCCACTCCGAAGAGGTAAAAGCAAATCAACTGGGTGGGATGAATTGCATGCCATTTGCCCCTGTGTTTGGATTTGTACTGCCCATATTGTCAGGCAGAAGGGCAATGGGAAACTATTGACAGGCTGCCTGTTTGGGGCATAGCCCTGTGGAAACCACCATGGGAATTTGAGAGGCACATTAAAGTAAGACATGTTGATGCCCCTCAAAAGAACCCCTTCCTAGGGTAGGAAGGTGTTCAGAACCAGTGAGTGGATATTCTGGTGTGCTCACTTGAGGCAACCACCTGGACCCATCAAATGAGTGGGCATGGCGGGGAGGGGCGGCAGCACTGCAAAGATGGACTGAATCTAGACATGTTCCTCTTGCATCCTCTGAGGCACAAAATGCCAGTAAGAACTGTTGTCTGCCAACAAGAGACAGAGACTGCAGGTGACTATGGGGCAGACTCTTCCAGGGAAGGCCCCACACGTATCTGGAATGACTTGGTGCCTATAGCCCTGGGAGACTATAAATAGGTCCTGGCAGGAATGGAGTCATCTGAACTAAGCTTAGCTTACAGATGGTAGAGGCAAATGCTCAGAGTACAGTAAAAGGACCAGAACACAGATACTGCACCATTTCAGACTACCAGGTCACGTTTCTTCAGACTGAAGAACAGATTTTACAGCTCATAATGTCCAACAATTGGCAGAGAGCTATCCTCTTCCATGCAATTGATGAATTGGAACAGGCAATTGAAACTGTCAAACCTAAATAACAGAGAGGAAGACTCTCTAAAAAAAAAGACGTTTATTTAGGTGGAGCATTGCAATGGAAATATGTGTGCCATAATAAACTACGTGTCAGGGGAGTTGAGGCAAGGGAAAGTTTTTAAAGGCAAAAGAAGGAGGATTATATAACTTATTTTGTATCAATTATCCTCAGCTACAAGGATCAATAACAAGGGTGGTGTCAGTTCAAGGTTGCACAGGGAGTTGCTGGACAGATGCCCTTGCAGAAATATTTTCTGTGTAAGGTTGTGGTGGCTTTTGTGATGTGTTTTCTGTAGTCTTTTGTGATAGTTCTTGTGATAGTTATCAGGCATACATGGGTGAGAACTCTCCCTTCCTGGCCTTTCCTGACTCTATTTTGTCAGGACTTGACACAAGTGACTCCATTTTGATTCTGACAAATTTTACAAAACATTTGTTGACTAAAACAGGGATGTAAAGGCATGAAGGGCTGCTTTGCACACCTTCACAAGTGTTTGTTCACACCTAACATGAGCGGGGCCCAAGGAGGACACCACCTTGATAGATTGCTCTGCTTCTCTGGGGGATCTGGGGGAGAGGGAGAAAGGTCTTACTCACTGGTATGCGGATACTTTTTTCTTTTTTCCTCACATCACCTCAACTTCTTTTGTCCTGCCTGACACAGTGACACAGGACCAGGGCTGCAACTGTAGGTGCCAGAAGCAGTGATGATTCCTAGGAAAGAAATTGTAACTATACTGTCTCAGCTTGGCCTTCCTGGTTGGCAGTACTCTGTGTGTGTTATTACGTATTGATACTAGGAAAACAATTTGTCCTGATTCTCCAGGGAGAGGACAACAGACGTTCTGCGTTTCCTACTTCCCCAGACTCTGTGTGTGCTGCTTCTTCCCTGGGCTAATTTTAATCTATCCTTCCCCTGAAATAAAGTGTATAATATGGTTTGTACAACAAGTATAACAGCTTCAGTGGGTTCTGTGAGTCCTTCTAGTGAGTTACTATCCCTGGGGGTGATTTTGTGAACCTCTGAACTTGTAGTTGGTGTCAGAAGTGAGAGATGTGAGTCTGTTTGCACTGACTAGTCCCCAAATTCTCAGCTTTGAGCCTGTTCAGACTGCCCCGACCCCAGCTTTCTATCCTTTGAAAACACTAAGAATAATGTCCCCGCATCTGCTCGTACTAGAGCCAATCCCTGTCATGCCGGCACAGGGACCATACCCAGATAGCCTTTAGCCCCAGTAATCGTGAAGTGCACATCTGTAAGAAGAGCAGGAGCCAGTGAGTGAAAGCTCATGAACTCAAGAGCACAAAGGACACATCACAGGTCTCCACTGGGCTCCCAAGAGCGACCACATCGTCACTTGCGGGACAGATTGAAATACTGTCCGGAGTCAGAAAGATGGTGTCGATGCCAACCCTGGTGATCCTGAGAATTAATCGTGCAGCCACTTTTGTGAAGTGGTCCCCACCAACAAGTTTGCCGCGGGAAGTGGAGCACGACTCACTTCCGTTTGTTACTCTGAGTCTGACAGTGACTGGTGGGTGGGCAGGCACGTTAAAAAGCCTATTCGCTCCACAGTCCTCAGTGTGGGTTGGCATCCCAGCAATGTTTCACTGGCAGCAGGATCATGCGACTTCAAATGCAGCATGTTTTCTGCCTACATTAAAGAAGCGGATGAAAAGCCTGCCAGCACACGCTGGGGCAGCAAGATGCCTTTTGGTCAGCTGTCAGAGTTTGGTGGCAGCGGCACCGGTGGATGGATCCATGGGGTCGGCTTCTCCACCAGTAGGAGCCGCCTGGCCTGGGTCAGCCATGACATCACCGTGTCCATTGCTGATGCCTCAAAAAGTGCGCAGGTCTCGACTCGGAAAGCAGAGTTCCTGCCACTCTTGAGTGTATCGTTTGTTTCAGAGAACAGCATTGTAGCTGCTGGCCATGTTGCTGGCCGGTGCTGTTTATTTACAATGACCACAGCTGCTTGACTTTTGTGTCCAAGCTAGACATTCCAAACAGAGCATCCAGCAACCTGTCTGCATGGGACGCTTTGAAGCATGGACAGGAGGGCCACCGCTGAGGACCGCAATACAGCCTCGGAGACACTGCTCTACAATAGCATCGGGCAGGTGTGTCTATTCACGAGGTGGACAAGCAAGATTGTGGCAAATTTTGCACCACTGGCATCGATGGAGCCACGGCCATTTGGGACTTCAGGACCTTAGAGTCCTCTATCCAGGGCCTCCGGGTAGTGTGGAGTGAGTGAGCCTCTGTGACCCAGCGTGAGGACAGCGGCTGACCACAGCTCCACCAGCTGCGTGCTGGGGGGAAAGCCAGCCCCCGGCAAACACCGAAACCCAGGTCGCGCAAATATTGTGTGGTTTTCTTTGAATAAAATCGGTGGAAGTGTTGGTTTTTTAAAAGCAGCAGTGACTTTTTTGCTGCTGTTGTTTTTTGTTTTGGTTTGGGTTGGGGTTTTTTTTGTTTGTTTTGTTTTTGCTATTCCATTCTATTCTTGACCAAAGCTTCTCTTTAAGTAATTTATTATGAAAAATTGTCACACTATCTTAAAGGAAAGGATGAGAGAGGTAAGTAAATTTTCTGCTAGAAAATTAAAGTACTGAATGTGAAAAAAGAAAAAAAAAAGAAGTGAGGGCTGTCTTGTCATGGACTGTGTTCCTTCTAACTGGACAATCCGGTAAACTCACAAAGCTCAGCTCAACTCTAACAAGATCTTAATGATAAGCTCTTGACTCTGTTAGGCAGTTAAGGACTTGTGCTTTCAGAAAAATAAAAGCAGAACAAAAATATATGTACTTCAAAATAATTATACTCCATTATATTTTTCTTCACTTTTCTTTTATATCCTAGAATCAATAAAAAATTATAAGACATGAGAAGCAGGAAAAGGTGCTTTATAATCAAGAGAAAATATAGTCAGTAGAAGAAGTTCCACAGAAAAACCAAGTTATTGGAATTAATAGAAAAGGACATTAGGGGCCGGCCCGGTGGTGCACTGCGCTAGTGCGCCGCTTGGGAAGCGCGGTGGCGCTCCTGCCGAGGGTTCGGATCCCACATACAGACCGGTTCCCGCTCACTGGCTGAGCGAGGCGCGGGGGCAACGCCGAGGGTTGTGATCCCGTTGCCGGTCCCAGTCCGGTCCGGGGGCGACACTGAGGGTTGTGATCCGTTGCCGGACACGGAAAAAAAAAAAAAAAAATCCAGAACCTCAGAATGTAAAAAGAAAGAAAGAAAAGGACATTTAATGACTATTATAAATATATAAAATAATTAATGGGAAAAGAATAATTTGTATAGGGAAGAGGTATGATGAGTTGAATAGTGTCACTCAAAAAAAAAAAAAAAAATCCAGAACCTCAGAATGTGCCATTATTTGGAAATAGGGTCTTTGCAGATGTAATTTAAGTTAAAATTAGGTCATATTGATTAGGGTGGTTCCAAATTCAGTGGCTGCTGTCCTTATAAGAAGAGGTAAATTTGGACACAGAGAGACACAGGGGAAAATGTCATGTGAAAATAGAAGCAGAGATTGGTGTGATATGTCTACAAGCTAAAGAATGCCAAGAGTTGCTGGCAACCACCAGAAGCTAGGAAAGAGGCACGGAACAGATTCTCCCTCAGAACCCCCAGAAGGAAGCAACCCTGCTGACACCTGGATTTCAGACTTCCAGCCTCCAGAAATGTGAGGCAATAAATTTCTCTTTCTTAAGCCACCCAGTTTATGATACTTTTTTACAGCACCCTAGGAAAATAACACATGGAATAATGGGATATTTCAGGATATGGATCGAAAAGTTAAAAATGAACCAAATGGGAATTCTAGATCTGAAAAATATAATAGCTGAAATAAAAACTACAATGATGGGCTAAACACCAAATTAGACACTATAGAAGATAGAATAAGTAAACTTGAAGACAGAGAAATAGAAATTCTCCAAACTGAAGCAGAGAGATTAAAAAAAAAAAAAACTGAAAAAATCAACAGCATCAATTACCCTTGAGATTTTACTGAGCTGGGCAACATACATGAATTCGGGTTAGAGTAGGAGAGGAAGGAAAGAAAAGGGCAGGAAAAATTTGAAGAAAAAAGAACTTCAAACTTTTCCAGAAGCTCAAAACACTCCAAGCAAGACAAACACAAAGAAAACCACATCCAGGTGTAGCACAGCCAGCAGCTGAAAACCAAAGATAAAGAGAAAATATTAAAAGCAGACAGAGGCACTGGCGGGGGAGCTCAGGTTGTCAGAGCTCAGTGCTCATAACACGAAGGTCCAGGGTTCGGAGGATCTTGGTACTGGCCAGCCATCAAAAATAAATAAATAAAAATAAAATAAAAGCAGAGCAGATAGAGAAAAAAAAAGAGAAAATATTAAAATAAGATTGAGAAAAAAGATACATTACATACAGGGGGAAAGTAATAAGAATTTCAGCTAACAGAAAAAAAAAAAAAGCAAGTCAGAAGACAGATGAGGGACACAGCTAAAGGGCTGAAAGGCTGTCAACCTAGAACCTATATCTAGTGTAAATATGCTTCAAAAATGAAGACTAGATAAACATATTTTCAGGTAAGCAAAAGCTAGGAGATTTATAGTTAGAAGACCCACACTACAAGAACTACCCAAGGAGGAGCCTCAGGCTGAAGGGAAGTGAGACCAGATGAAACCCTGATTTATAGGAAGGATTGAAGAATGCTGGAAATGGTAAATGTGCAGTGAAATAGAAAAGACTATTTCTAATTTTGTAAAAGTCAGTTGACTGTTTAAAACCATGAGTTTTACGTGTATGTCACATCTCTAGAAAGAAGAAAAACATAGTAGTTCAATTCCCAATGTGCACCTTTGTTTTTGTTTTTGTTTTTAAGTAAAGATAAGAATCTGTACACACTTTTCACTTGGTTATTCTGGTTTTAAAGATGAGCTATAAGCTAGGTGTTTTTCTGTACTTATGTGTTGCTTATTAAATACTTTTGTACCGTGAGGGGGGAGAAAACCCAACAAAACAACAATGTGTTTTACGAGGTATAATATATATGTAGAAGTGAAATATATAACAACAATAGTAAAAAGGATGGTGGGGAGTAAGTGGAAGCATAATGGTGTGTTTCTTACATTATATAAAATGGTATAATGTTAGTTCTTGAAGACTGTGATAGAATATGAAGACTTGTAGACTGTGGCAATTTAAAGACATAGATTATAATTCTTAAAGTAACCCTTTAGAAAACCACTTAAAAGAGGCACAGATAAGAACCCAATTGTGGATATAAAATGGAATGCTAAGAAAGACGCAAATAATCCAAAAAAGGAGGGAAAAAGGGAAAAGGTCAAATGGGATAAATACAAAACAAAATAAACCCAACCACATCAAAATAATTTTATTAAATGCAATTAAAAGGCAGAGATTATCAGATCAAAAGGGGGAAAAAACCCAACTATATGCCATTTGCCAGAAAAATATGTTAAATACTAAGACACCAAAAGGTTACAAGTAAAAACGGAAGAAATAGACCACACAAATACTAACCAAAAGAAAGCTGATGTTATAACACCAACTTCAAGGATTTGGATCCTCATACAAGCCAGCTGCCAAAAAAAAAAAAAAAAAAAAAGGGGGGGGGATTATATTAATGTCAGACAAACTAATCGGA
>NW_007727753.1:250579-256352 GCF_000696425.1 Galeopterus variegatus | reverse complement strand
CCCAAAAAAAAAAAAAAAAAAAAAAAGTGGTGGTGATTATATTAATGTCAGACAAACTAATCGGAAAAGGAGGGCCTTGGAGAGCCACTGTGGTGCTGTGACCTGATTAACTCCATGACTAAGAAATGCTACTCTCTGGGAAGAAGGGAGGATGAGTGCAAGGGGAGAGACAGGGGGCAGAGAGCCTAGGGAGGAGGCTGGGCAGGGTCTGAGCCAGGCCCCCAAGCTCCCCCCACTCCCATGCTGCTCTCACCTGCAGGGAAGAAGATGAAAGCGTTCTGGGGGGGAACAGCAGGACCATCTCCTCCTGCATCCTGTCCATAGGGTGGGAGGGGATGGTGAGCCTAGGACAGGCTGTCCTCTTCAAGGGTTTCTGACTGGGGCAAGAGAGTGGGGTTCCCCTTCACCCTTCCCATCCAGGGCACAGGCGCAGTCTCTGTCCCTTGGAACCCAAAGGACACTAGTTCCTGACAGTACCTGAACTGAAGTGCCGGCAGCATAACCACTATTACTGTGGATGGGCAAGGCTGAGGGGTGGCAAGGTCACAGGGCAAGGGGGCCGCAGGGTTCCAGTGTTCAGGCTGCACCCTGGAGTCCCCAGAGGCAGTGCAGGACTCTGGGGATCTAGGACAGATTTTTGAAGACTGGTCACTGCTGAGGGGGCAGGAGCCCTGGAGCTCCTCTCTCCAGTTCTGGGCCCAGATGGCACTAGCTCTAGAAATTTTCTTAGAGGGGCCCAGAGTGTCATCCAAGGGCTCGTGGCAGGAGCCCTGTTGATCCGAGCCTCATCTCCCCCACCTGCCCTGCTCCCTGGAAGGTTTTGCTCCTGTCTCCCCCGGCCAGTGGCCCTGACTCATATTCATGGGAGGCCTGAGGCCAGGTTGACCTCAGCCTGCATGCTGTTCTCTAGCTCGAATCCCCCCCATGGCTCCTAGGATGAAGTCCAAGCTCCTGGGTGTGGGTACGCCAGCCTCCCTACAGCCCCTGCCCACTTCCACAACCTCCTGTTGGTGTCTTTAGTTCCTCAAGTGTGCCTTGCTCCCTCCCTCTGCTGGGAACTCTCCTACTTCAGAACCTCCCTGCCCCCATCCTACTCCAACTGCCAGGCCTGGCCTGGAGGGTCCCAGATGTCTGACTAGAAGTTTGTGCCTGCACTGAATGGGTGCTGACATTAGTGAAATAAAATCGGAAATTCACTCACAAGCCTTTCTTCAGACCTAACTAATTGAGGGTGGGGGTTTGAGGAACCATCAGCCTGTTCTGGGACCCGCCAGCCTCTCCAGTGTCAGCCTGCTCTCTCTGCTGTCTACACTAGCCACACTGGCCTTGTTTCATTCTGCATACTGCCACATTCCTTTCAGCCTCAGGGTCTTTGCACATGCTGAAAGGGCCTTTGTCTGGAATTTTCTATCCCTTCTATACATAGATAACACTTATCCATCCATTTCCCCAGAAGAACCTGTGACCTCCCTGATTAGGACAAATGCTCCTTTGCATGTGCCCTCAGCATTGTGTCTTTTCAAAACTGGTACTCTACCTTTCTGTGATTGCTGTACTGGGCCGTCTCCCCCTCAAGCCTGTGAGCTCTGCAAAGGCAGGCACTCCATCTGTTTTTGCCCATTGTTGTATCCTCCATCCCCCAGTACAGAGCCTGGTGTCCAGTAAGGGCTCACTAAATATTTTGCAGTTCATAACTGAGCATGTCAGTGGTTCTTCTGGGAGTGACTCAAAGAAATTCCAAGGTTTTTTCCCAAAGAAACGGGACTGACTGGCATGTGCCTGTGTTTACCCCAGGACTGTCTTTTTACAAAGAATCTATCCTCCCCGCTCTCTATTTCCGGGTTACTGGGTCACACTCAGCCCACGCCTGGCAGTAATAGGCCACACTGTTACGGCTGCTTTCATCTTTCTGTTAATCGCTGGTGCTGCGCCTAGAAGTGCTGGCAGCTACTCCCTCGGAAGGCTAGGAAAGTCACGTTCAAAAAGCCTCATGGGAGGCAGAAGCCTGTGTCTGGTGGCACCGACCTTAGAGATGGGATGCTCCTTCCTACTGGACACGGTGCAGGCATTGGCTCTGATCCTTCAACACTGTCGCAGGTCTCCCGGAGCTCAGACATGGGAAGTCACTTCCCGAGTCACACCCAGCTGAGATAGCAGCGACAGGAGAGAATCCCAACTCCATCGGCTCCAGAATAAAGGGCTCCCTAAAGAACCAGTTCCCGTGCTTCTATGGTATGGCCTGGTTTGGGAAGATGTTACCCCACTGAGGTTTTCGTAGCAACAACAGCTTCCCTGCAGATGAGGAGGAGGAGCCAGGCGATTATCCCATTTGACACAAAAGGAAGCTTGAGGCCCAGCGGGGGCTTACTGGGGGCATATGGCAGGCAGGCTCGGGAACGAACAGACCGCAGGAGCCAGGTCCGAGTTCCCTCCGCCGGCGCCTGCGCATTGCGGCCCCGATCCCCGTTCAACCCCACCCCCATCTTCTGGTTTTCAAATTTGAAACCTGCTTCTTTTCCCGCCCGAACGTGTTGACCAGCAGCGGGAGAGGGCGGGGCCGCGCGCCAGCCAATGGAGCTTCAGAGGCTCCCCGGCCCCGCCCCGAAGGTGACGACAGCGAATCTCGGGAAGCAACCGGCGAATGGGCAAGCGGCGCCCGGCCGGCCCCGCCCCCGCGGCTCCCACGTGCAGCGGATGAGCCCGGGGCCTCCAGGGGACCCCTGACCCGCAAAGCTCCGTTCTACGTGCGGGGCGCTCACCACCTGTACGGGGCTGGGAACTGAGGCCCCCAAACGCCAAGGAACCGGCGTGGGGTCGTTGGGCGCAGCGAGAAACACGCAGCACCTCGCCGCCCGGGGGCTCTCCTCAGGGCTAGGCCTGGATCCTGCTCCCCTACCTGCTCCGCGAGAGTCCGAGGCCACTCGGGGGCGGGTTGGCTCGAGGAGGGTGGGCTGCGGTTCCTGGGCGCGTTCCAGAGGGGCGGGGCCGGGGCCGGGGCGGTCCCGGGGGCGGGGCGTCCCGGGGGCGGGACCGGGCCCCTGTGTTTGTTGCACCGTGTCAGTTACATTGTAACAAAGTGGTGCAGCCGCTGCTCTGGTCAGCACCCCAGGCCCTCCCGCCGCCTGCTGTCGCCGAAATGGAACCACCCGTGGCCAGCAACATACAGGTCCTGCTGCAAGCGGCCGAGTTCCTGGAGCGCCGCGATAGAGGTGAGGAAGAACCCTTGGCCGGACTCCGGGCGGCGACCTCGCTGACACGGGCCTGAACTGGATTTGGCTCCCAATTTGAAGGATGCATGGCCCTAGGGCAGTAGCCCCTGGGCGTCCTCGCCCTCAGCTCGAGAGGAGTCCGCGGGCGGTCGGGCAGGGAAGGGTTGGGAAAGGCTGGGAAAATGGTCCCGGAGCCAAAAGCCATTCCATGACCGTGCCGTGCCAGAGGCTCCCGCTGGGACCGGGTCCAGCCACAGCCTGACGCGGGTGGGGACTCTCTCTGGCAGAGGCTGAGCATGGCTACGCGTCCCTGTGCCTGCACCGCAGTCCAGGCCCCATCCACAGGAGGAGGAAGCGACCCCCTCAAACTCCTGGCGCGTTGGACAGTGGGCGGTGAGGAGGACAAGGAGGGGGGAGGCGGGAATGGGGGATGGGCGCCATCCCTCATTGGGCCCCTCCTCTGCTCACTTCCTCCTTGTTGCTTGCATCGGACCAGGTACACTGCTCCGGGAGGCGTTCAGACCCCTCCTGCCATCTCCTTTCTCCCCAAACACACTCACACCTTCCTATCCATTCAGACTATTTCTTGAGCACCTCTGATGTGCAAGGAACATAAACAAGACAGTTCTGAGTCCCGCTTGCACTCACACTCCTACACTCCACACATCAAACCACTCACTCTTCCACAGGCTTCCTCCTTTTCTCTGCTTGCCTCACCCCTTTGCACATGCTATTCCCTGAAATTTGAATGCCTCTGTCTCCACTACTCGCTTTGGGAAACTTCTTTTCTACACTCAGCTCAACTGTCACCTCTGGCCAGGAAGTCCTTCCTTACCAGCTGCCAGGGAGGCCTCATTTGGACCCTCATAGCCACTTGGCCTGGCCTCTCTTAGCATTTGGCTCTGTGTGTGTCTCTGACTCCCCTTGCCCCTGCTTGGGGGCTCTGGTGCCCCCAATACCTGTTCAAGGTCCTTACAGGGGGTTTATTTGGGGCAGACATCTCTAGTGGATTTTGAGCCCCTGGGGGCCTTGGGACTGAGGGTGTGGGCAGTAGCTGACAACCCCTCACACCATCCTCCCTGGCATTGGCAGGTCTGTGCACAATGAGCTGGAAAAGCGCAGGTGAGTCCTAGCCCTGCCCTGTGAGCACCAGGCCCCAGGAACCATCTCCCTCTGGTCATCCCCTCCCGGCCATCCCTCTGTCCAGCAAGGTGGGGCTGGCACTGCCCTCCAGACCCCTTCCCCCACAGGAGGGCCCAGCTGAAGCTGTGCCTGGAGCAGCTGAAGCAGCAGATGCCCCTGGGGGCCGACTGTGCCCGATACACCACACTGAGCCTGCTGCGTCGTGCCAGAATGCACATCCAGGTAAGGGGGGCTACTCCTGCACCCTGGGACAGCCTGCCAGGATGTGTGGAGGGGTATAGACTGGAGGGGTTGGGGGAGCTGGGGGAAAAGGCCCGAGGTCATAGCCTAAGTGTGTGACTTTGGACAGTTCTTTGTGCTTTTAGTTTCCAAATCTATTAAATGGGAAGAAAAGCAGAAAATAACTTATAGAGGGTGCTCTGAGGCTTAAATGAGTTCACCCTATAAATGTTCATTGTTGTTATTATAGCTATTATTACTTAGATCCTAGCTGTGAGACCTTGGGCAAGTCACTTAGCCTGTCTGGGCTTCCCTTTCCTCCTGTGTTTGGTGGGAGGCGATGGCTGTTGAATTCTGTGTTAGGGTCCTTGGACTATAGAGGGTTGGTCCTCCATCTCTCCTTTCCCCATCTTTCAAGGCCTTCTGTCTGGGCAGTCTGTCCTGATGCCACTTTGGGAGGCAGCTCCAGAAACGAGGGGGAAAGCACTGAGAGATGCCAGTCATTGGTCCTCCCTCCCAGGGCACTTACTGCTGCCTGGGCTGAGCTCTGTGCCCCCTGGTGGACAGGAATGGGGGTGCTGACTCAAAGGCCCAGGCAGCCCTAATGATGGCAGAAGTGGTCTTGGAAACTATAGAGGACTTCCCCTGCCCCCCTGGCAACTTTTGACAGAGGAAGAAAGGGAAGCACAGCTGGGCCAGGTTGTACAGCTGATAAGAGGCAGATTCAGGACCCAGGCCCAGGTGCCCTGGCTTGTATTTTTTCCTTCAACAAGTATTTATTGAGCACCTGCTCTGCCAGGCCCTATTCTAGGCACTGGGGTCCATGGCAGAGACAAATCCATGTGCCATCCAGCAAATAAATCACAGTTGTGGGAACTATTTGCACCTGTCCCACAGTGCCTGTCATTACCATCGCTGTGGCTGAATAATACTCTGGTCAGGTAAGGGGCCCCACTTTCTCACATGGAGCTTGCCTGGCCTGGTTCTCAGATGGATGCTGTCTATCCATTAGCTCAGGGTCAGGACCTGGGGATTGCTCCTTCTTTGAAGCCCCATCACCCCTCTCCTGGACTAATTTACACCAGCCTTCCTGCTTCCTGTTTTGCTTCCACCAGGCTGTCTTCAACTTGGCCCCAGAATAATCTTTGCAGCACACAGAACTGCCCAGGTCCACCCCCTGCTGACCCCCCCCCCCCCCCCCC
>NW_007727753.1:225296-250509 GCF_000696425.1 Galeopterus variegatus | reverse complement strand
CCCCCCCCCCCCCCCCCAGCAAGTGGCTCACTCCTGACAGGACAGAGCTGCAATTCCTTACTTCCTGTAGAACTCAAGGCCCCTCATAGGCCAGGCCTTGATGCTGGACTGCTTTTTTGGTCTTGTCTCTCCACATTCCCCATAGAAAAAGCTGAACTCTCCATGCTCTTCCTAGTCTCCCTCTGCCTTGATGCTTCCTCCTCCCCCATCTTTGCCTATGCAGCTCTTATTCTTTTACACCCAGTCCAAATGCCCCCTCACCCCAGTTCTCCCCTTCTTGTTGAATGACTGAATTCAGGCTCTGCCCACTACGGGCTCTGCATGGGAGGGCCCTTGGCCTTCCAGTTCCTGGAACTTCAGGGCTGGCAGAGCTCAGGTGGGAGTTGGGGCAGATGAAGGTATTAATGCTGAAGTCTTAGGGCTCCTGGGAGGATCTTGAGCAGATGTGACAAATTGGAAGCCTTTGTTTGGTCTGTAGTTTTCTAAAAATTTAGTCAGCAGCACTTCAAAGAACATTGACATGAAAACTGATTTTCCACCTTCTCTTAAAGAAATGGAAAGATCTGGCAGCATTGGGCCTATTTCCATGTGGCACCAACTGGCTGGAACATAGCTGTGGCTGCTTCATTAAGCAGGAGTATGCACTCACCAGTGTGCTGCATCCCCCCCACTTCCTATTGCTTGACACCAGAATACCCCACCCCTTTACATCACTTGATCAGGCCCCAAAGACCTTTGAGATTGTGGTGCCCCCCCCCCCCCCAACTAGACAGAACTCTCATAGGCCATTTATGTGGTACAGAAGGGCAGGAGGGGGCTGGCTTCTCAGAGGGTGTGGGAGCAACTCTCGGGTCCAGATTTAAGTGAGCCACCTTTCTGGAGTGGGTTGAAGCCCCGTGTGGCCATGGCCTGCTGCTGAGCAGTGTTGGGGTGAGAGACCCAAGCCCCCCAGCAGCTGACCCCAGCCCTTTGCTCCTATGGAACCTGCAGAAGCTGGAGGAGCAGGAGCAGCGGGCCCGGCAGCTCAAGGAAAAGCTGCATAGTCAGCAGCAGAGCCTGCGGCGGCAGCTGGAGCAGCTCCGGGGGCCGGCAGGGGTGGGCGAGCGGGAGCGGCTGCGGGCGGACAGCCTGGATTCTTCAGGCCTTTCCTCTGAGCGCTCCGACTCAGACCAAGGTGAGTGCCCTGAAGCTGAGGGGGCATGTGGCTGTCCGGGTGGACCAGGTCTTCTGATTGGACCCCTCCCTGTGCAGAGGAGCTAGAGGTGGATGTGGAGAGCCTGGTGTTCGGGGGCGAGGCTGAGCTGCTGCGGGGCTTCAGCGCCAGCCAGGAGCACAGCTACTCGCACAGCGGCAGCGCCTGGCTATGATGCCTGCCAGCTGAGCAGGCCTCTGCCCTGATCACCCTCACACCGCTGGGCTGACAGTGCCAGCAGGAGCTCCCCTCAAGCCTCAAGGGCTGCTCAGCATCATCTGTTGGAGTGGACTAAAAGGACCTTTACATGGGAACAAGTGCTAGCTGCCAGGTGGTCCCTCCTGGGGGGACGTGGCGCCTGGGGCCTTACCAGCCCTGCAGTGCAGGTAGATTGGGCCTGGGCCGCCCTTTCCTACATTTTTTGTAGCACTTGGCTCTGCTGCCCCTGTGGGGGCAGGAAACCTCTCAGAGCTTCATGTTCCTTCCTGGACAAGGCCCCCTGGCCTTTGCCCCGCATATACTGTATAGTATTTTCATTAAAAGCCTCTTTCATAACTTCCCCTGTCCATGGTCTTGCCTGATGAAAAGAGGGGAACTCCCAGCCACAGAAAAACTGGAAAAGAGGAAATAAGATCAATAGCCACCAC
This sequence comes from Galeopterus variegatus, assembly GCF_000696425.1. NCBI lineage: Eukaryota > Metazoa > Chordata > Mammalia > Dermoptera > Cynocephalidae > Galeopterus > Galeopterus variegatus. Next base: position 248,670 of record NW_007727753.1, on the reverse strand, counting down.
TAACACTGTTGACCATGCCAGGCAGTGCACATTTAATCCTCCTGACTTGGAGGTGGTTCTGTCTCCACTTTGCAGATATTGGAGCTGAGGCTCAGTAATGTGACTTGCCTGAGGCCCAAAGCCAGGAAACAGTGGAATCAAGATTCAAAGCAAAGTTTTCTGACTTCAGAGCTAGGGCTGATTGAATTCAACCAATATTTATTGAGTGCCTATTATGTGCTAGATATTGTTCCAGGTACTTGGGACACATCAGAAAACAAAGAGCCCTGCCCTCGTGGAGCTTACAGTCTATCGTTTATTACCACCTCACCTGCATACTGTCTGTGACCCTGGGCAAATCACCACACCTCTCTGTGCCTCTGTCCTCAGCTGCCCAATGGGGGAACAAGCAGGCCCAGCTCAGACCTGGATGACATGCCTGGTATACTGCAGATGCCAAACAGGACACCCACCCCCAACCCACCACCCAGACAGTAGATAGGGCTGGAAATTTACTTTTAATAGTAAAGTACAATGGGGAGAGGGCAGAGGGAGTTGAGCCGAGCTGTCTGGTGTGCTGTGGTGTGGAGGGCCCAGACTACACCCAGACCTGGACTGGCTATACAAATTGCTGCTGCTGTTGCTGCTTCTTGGTGGCTGCCTTGTTGGCTAGGTCCTTGGCCTTCTCTGTAGCTGCCAGTGCAGTCTCCTTTGCCTTCTCCTTGGCTTCCTTGGCTGTCTCAACAAGTGTTTTAGAAGGGGCCTCACCTGTAGCAAAGGGCAGGGGATTGGCTTCAGATGATGCCTAGAAGACCCACTTAATCACACACACCCCTTCCCCCTGTGAAGATAAGCCACTCCCACCATGACATTCAGCTCCTCTTGGTCAGGCCCCATTGGAAAGGTAGTATTTGCTTCCAGTACAGACTAGGAGTCCCAGACTCTTGACTCCAGCCTCTCCCTATGAGATTCCCCCAAGCAGTGCCCAGAGCTCTCACCTTGCAGCTTGGCTAAGATGTATTCAAAACCCTTCATAGTCTTGGTCACATTGCTTTTGAACCGGGCAAGACCAAATTCCTGGCAAAAGATGAGAAGGGGGAGGATTCTGAGCTGCACACTGACTCCCAACCCAGCCTCAAAGCCAAAAGCTCTGATCCCCAGGGTCCCAGAGCCCCCATAACACTGCTCACCTGGACAGCTCTGGAGACACCAAATAAGCTAGAGGAGACCCAGGCTTCCCTGTGGATTTCGGTCCAGCCACTGTTGTCAGAGTTCACACAGTAAACACATCGTTCCTCCACCACCTGTGCAGGGAGTCAGGCCAAGCACAATTGCGGGGTAGTCTTTCATTTTGCCAGCTTGCATGTAAACTTTATCCCCTGCCTCTTCTCACGAGGAGAAGCAATAAAATGAAAACCCATTTCTCCCCCTTATCAGACCAGTGGCATTTACAGACAGAGAGCAAGCAAGAAGGCCATAAAAAACGTCAGTTTCCTCACTAAAACTTCTCTTCTGACCCTTAAAATTAGAAGGCTTGTGGTTTTTTGAGATCAGCAGAGGGCCTTCCTGCCCCATCCTAGCTCTGGATTTTGTTTTGTATCTTTGTGTCTAGACATGACAGTGTTTCAGCCTTCTACCCACTGCAGGTCTTAAGCTTCCTGACATATAAAAACAGATATCTGACAATCATCACAGCTGTCATTATCAGAGAGGAGACAGTGGACCACTAGCTCCAGGAGAAACAGTTAAAACACTCTCACAGCTAGCTGGATTACTATCTTGGTAACTTACCAAACACAGAAGTAGTGCCCTCATGTAGTCATCTGAGATGACTTCAGATGGCTCTGGGGCAGAGTAAGGTGCCTACTCACTCTGACCTTGTAGGACACTTCCCCTCTCTGAACCTCACTTCCCTTTTTGCACAGCAGAGTAATACCCACCTCTCAAGGTTATCGTGAAGATAAGTGTAGAAATAATTATCTGAAAGCTTTCAGGGTGTTCACATGTAAAAAGATACGGTAGAATGCTCCTTAGGCCATGGATTTTCAAGCTTTTTTAAGGGCAAGAGATCAAAGTATAAGGAAACCCTTTTCCCAAAATCTCAGGCACAAATTCATTAGTTAAGACAAATAATGGTGGAACTCTTCTAGTCAAAGTGGGGCAAGGGGCCCAGAGCCCCTCCCCAAGGCACATCCGAAGCACCTGACAGCTTGATGGATGCCTTTTTGAAAACCACTGCCTCCCTCCCTCAGCATCACTCCTGTGGGCCCAACCTACAGTGTATGTGTGCCATACATGATGTGAGTGCTGTGTGTTTGGTAACTGCAACAACTCTGTAAAATAGGTAGTCCTCCCCTGTTGTATGAATGGTGCAGAGAAGCTGACCAGCTAAAAGGAAGATAATCTGAGGTTGTACTATACAGCCGTTGCTCCTCAGTAACTCAGACCACACAAGCTCCCTCATGGCTCTCTAGCCACGTGTACCTGAGAAGCTCTCTATTTTGGGGGGGACCAAGGGAGATCTCACCATCAGCCGGGCGTGGTTGATGTTCCAGGTGAAGGTGGTCATGGTCTGATTCTGTGGGTCCACAATAGAGTCCTCCAGGATGTACACCGAGTGAGCAACATTGGCAGGAAACAGTCGCTCGGCCCAGCGGGGCATCCTGTTGGTCTTGGTCAGGAGTCGCCGGGACAGGAGCTTCTGGTCAGGGGTCACCTCCCGGTGTACTATGTCTTCCGTCAAGACATGTTTGCTGAAGGTGTCAGAGTGAAGGTGACCCTCAGGAGACGATCCCTGAGACCTCTTGTTGGGGTTCCCATTTGCAGCCATGCCTTGCCACTATCTTGCAGAGTGATCTGTGCTATGGCTTAGACCTGAACTGAGAGTCCCTTGAGCCTATCCCAGGGCAAATTCCAACTTCTGCTTCCTCCCTGACCTGGATTCCTGGGCCTTCCAGCAGGGTTCGACCTTATAATTTATTGCACCACTGGAGCGCGCCACGGACAGAGGAGGAAATAAGTACCCGAATTTCCAACCACAAGATCCCTCCCAACTCCTGTACCGCCCCCTATTCCCATCTCACCGTCCTGAGGAGAGAAAACTTTAGACTAGGGTCTCAAGTAAATCACCGCTCAGTCTCAGCCTTCTTCCAGGGCCTTGCAGGCCTGGCCTGGCTGCTTCCCCGATAAGGTCCTCGTGTCCTAAAGACGACCACGATTCTGGCAACTCCCTACGTCGGACTCGATGTCGAGTCCTTCCTGGCCCCATTACTCGAGGGGTGCCCACACTTCAATCCCCAAATAGAGAGCGGGGGGTGCTCTTCCCAGGGCCACGCACCTGTAGGGATTCGGGTACCGCTGCCAGAAGGCAGCGAACACTTGGTCCCAGGAACTCCGGAGCACGCTCTGGCCCAGGAAATACTTGACCATCTTCCTGGCCGGGGCGGGCTCAGCACCCGCGCAGCATCAGGGGTGCGTAGCCCGGTAGACACACGGAAGCCGGGCCAGGGCTTGGCGCCCGCCCGCCAGGATCGCAGCTCAGTCACCACCGCGCCGCGCCCAAGCCGCCGCCGCCGCCATGAGGACTTGTCCAGCGGCGCGCCACTTCCGGCGCAGCCGCATAGTACCCGCCACTTCCGGCGCCCGTACACGTGACCTCTTGGACCCGCCCCCTCGCGCTGTCTTCCCCTCCCGCGGGAGTTGCGGCGCTGGGGGTCCGAGCAGGGTTGGAGGGGTCCCCAGGCTCGGTTGGGGATCCGAGCCGGAGCGGAGCGTAAGCCAGGCAAACGAGCGAGCAGGAGGGCGAGCGACGGAGCAAGCTGCACGGCGGCGTGCAGCGCCGTTGAGGGCGCTGCCCCGCGTGATCCCAGGCCGCCCCGGGTCTTGGTCTCTTCGAAGGATCATCGGTTCCCGGGGCCAAAGAGCGGGGACAGGGGCGCTGCCGAGGTGCGAGGCCACGGCTGGAGCCCGACACGGTGTTACGGTGTCTCCAATAGTAGGTTGACGCTTGGGGTCGGGGTCTGAGGCTTGGCTGCTGCGTGGACCGAGTGGAGATCCGGGTTTGCCTCCGGTCCCTGATCAGGACCCTGACGTGGGTGAGGCGGCCCCGGGAGCATGAGCGGGCAGCGCGTGGACGTCAAGGTGGTGATGCTGGGGAAAGAGTATGTGGGCAAGACGAGCCTGGTAGAGCGATATGTGCACGACCGCTTCCTGGTGGGGCCCTATCAGAATGTGAGTACCCCGCGGAGCCAGACACGTGTGGGAAGGCGCTAGCCTGCACCCGCAGCCCTGATCTCTTCCCCCTCCTTGCAGACCATCGGGGCTGCATTCGTGGCCAAGGTGATGTCCGTCGGAGACCGGACAGTGACTTTGGGTATTTGGGTAAGTCCCCTGGTCATCTAGTCTTGGGGAAACCCATTCCTGAGGAGGCTTATCTCCTGCCTATTACTGGCCGATTTGCCGCCTCATAGAAGCCATTTCTCCTCTAGACTCTAGTTTTCTCTTCTGGAAAATGGGGGTCTGGAAGACATGGGCTTAGTTTGCAGTCTTAAGGAGTAGCCAAGTAATTGAGGCCAGGGCTGAGCCTCACCCTGCCCTTTAGGACACAGCAGGCTCTGAGCGCTACGAGGCCATGAGCAGAATCTACTATCGGGGTGCCAAGGCTGCCATCGTCTGCTATGGTAAGGGGAGTTCCGGTCTGTTCCTCAAGCAAAAAGGGGTGAGTGGCCTCAAGAGAACCTCTGACTGTTGGTTGTGTCTCCTTTTTGCCCCATACCAAGACCTCACAGACAGCAGCAGCTTTGAGCGAGCTAAGTTCTGGGTGAAGGAACTGCGCAGCCTAGAGGAGGTGGGTGGCCAGACCTTGCCAGAAGACCAGGGGCTGGGGCTCTGTTGGTCTGTGGAGGTGACCCTGGCCTTGACTTCTGCCCCAGGGCTGTCAAATATACCTGTGTGGCACCAAGAGTGACCTGCTGGAGGAGGACCGACGTCGTCGACGTGTGGACTTTCATGACGTCCAGGACTATGCAGACAGTAGCTGCTTTTCAGCCCCTGGGGGTGGGGGGTGTGTGTGGCTCCTTGGGTGGGTCACAAGAAGTAGGGACCACCTTGGCTGCCATGGCAAGGTGCCCTAGGAGGGCTCTTTGGCCTCCTTTAACCTGTAGGGTCCAGGAGACTCCCTGAATTGCTGTCTTCCCTTTTGTCTATGTCTACCTGATTTTCAGGTATGAGGCTTTAGTCACTTTTCTTTACAGATATCAAAGCTCAGCTCTTTGAAACATCCAGCAAGACAGGCCAGAGTGTGGGTGAGTGCTGTCCTGGGGCATCACAACAGGAACAGGCAGGAGCACCAGAGGAAGCAGAATAGAGCCCAAAGGGCTGGGTCACAGGGAGATCCCAGGGCTACTGGCATTGGGCCCTCACTGGTCATTGTTTTTCCTGCCAGACGAGCTCTTCCAGAAAGTGGCGGAGGATTACATCAGTGTGGCTGCCTTCCAGGTGATGACAGGTGTGTGCTTCCCCAGCCTTTATGGAGACTTCCTCTCGGCCCACAGCATCTAGTCCCCTTCATGAGTTATCTGATCCCCCCAGCAGAATGGTTCTGAGCTGCCACTTCTCTCTTTGACAGAGGACAAGGGCGTGGATCTGGGCCAGAAGACAAACCCCTACTTCTACAGCTGTTGTCATCACTGAGTCACTACTCACCTGGCCTGGGGGAATTAAAGGAATTCCCCAGAGGGGCTGGACCCAGCTCTTGTCTGGGCTTGGGAGGTCAAATGTCTGAGCTACCCCAGGTTCCCATGACAGCAGAGGTGACACCTGCCTGTGCTGGCCCATGGAACAGAGGCAGCATTGAGCTGACTGTGGGCATGAGGAGGGCTAAGGGCTGATTTGGACCCCAGGCTTCTGCCCTGGACAGCACTTGTGTCTGCAGATTATTTAAGTAGCTTCTGATCTGTAAATAAAATCAATGCACTGTGAATCACACTCAGCCCCTTTCCCTGCTGTGTGAATCGGGTGTCAAGACACCTAGTTCTTTCTGGGGCCATCTGGCTGGCCTCTTACTTCCTATATTAAGGCTCCTCCCATCTTTTATTTTCTTTTGGACACCAAGTAACTTTCCCCCAGCTTTGCGGCTGAGGTAACAGAGAAACAAAGGGGTCTTTCCTATTCTTTAGTGGGGACAAGACAGGGTGAGATGCTGGGATTGTGGCAGTGCAAAGCTCACAATCTTTCTGGGTGCCAAAAAGAGCACTTAAGTTGCCCAGAGATAAAAGGGTCAAGCACTCCTACCTCAAGACAGCTTGATCTGGCTGGTTCTGCTGCCTATCTGTCATGCTTGGGCCCGAGTCAGGCCTGTGACTTCTCCTGAGCTTCCCAGTGACATCCTTCAGTGTAGCTTAATGGTAGAAAAATCTTAGGTTCTGCAAGACAGAAAGGTCTTTTGGATCCAGATTTGGATTCAATTCAGCTACTTAGAAAAGGTATTTAAACCCTAAGTTTCAGTTTCTCATCTATTAAATGAGGTGACTACTACCTAGCTCAGGATTGAGAAGATCCTAAGTGAAAAGTAATTCTAGTACTATATGCTTTTCCCACACTCTTCCTCTGCAGGCATTTTGCTGAAGAGAGGAAGTTCAGGACTAGGTCAGAAGGGGAGGCCAACTCCAAAGTTTCCCCCAAAGTACTAGGCCTTGAAGGTCCAAATATTTCTGAAGGATCAGGTATTACTGTAAATGGGGCTAATGCTTCCTGTTTAACCAAAAGGAAACATATTGCAGTCTTTTCCGGTATGAGAAGTGTGGCCCCAGGCCAGGGGCCCCACCTTCCAGCTCATCCTTTGCCTCTGCTTTCCTGCCTTTAGGCTTGGGCTGAGTCCTCTGCAGTGCCCAACGCTTGCCTCTGAAGAATTTAAAATGTGACCAACATGGTCAGACTCACACTCAAAAGTGCTTTGGTTTCACTTCCTTTTATAAAAACCAATTCCTGGGGCCGGCCCGTGGCTCACTTGGGAGAGTGTGGTGCTGAATGAATGAATGAATGAATCCAATTCCTCAAAATACCCTTCCTTCATAAGTGATGGAGGCTTCCTGTGGAGGGGGACTGAAATTGATGCCAGCCACTCCCAACAGGGGAGAAAGACACTTAGGCAGCTGGTGGCTACTAGGAGAAAACCCACACCACTCCCATAAAGTGCTTAGAGGAAGGGCTCAGCTCTGCAGTGTCCCCTTCACCCTCGTTCCCCAGCCCTGGGGAACTATCTCAGGCTGACTTCTCTCACCCCAAACCAATCCTCCCTCCTGTTACGCTACATCTCCCCACGGACAATAAAACAAAACACAGGGCAAGGGCCATAAGAGTAAAGTTAAACTTTACTTTACAGTAATTTTTTTCTATATACAAAGAATTACAGTACATGTTTATGGGGACTCCTATCACAGGGCTCCCCTCTTTTTCACTAGGAGTTTCACTTACAGCTGACAATCTTTGGGGGTGAGAGGCAAAAAAATATTGATGGACCTTTGCTGACCCCACCTCGCCCCTTTCTTAATATAAAGATAGATCTCTATTGTCAGCTTGTTTCTTTGCCAAGACCTAGAAAGCTGCTCCTCCATGAGCTCCTGTGTGCTGCACTTACCCACCTTCAACACATTCTCACCTACATGCACACACAGGCAGCACCCACCTCAGACCTGGAGACCGCCTGCTCTGCCCTGACCCCGGAAGTCTAAAGCACCAGAACCATTTGTTCCTGATTGCATTCCCTGTGCTCATTTCTTGTTCACAAAGCTTTGCTTAACTTCCAGGGTGTTACACCTGAAGCCCCTCAATAGCCTGATGTTTTGAAAGTCATGGGAAAGCGGCTCTAGAGAAGGGACCACATAAGAGTTTAACATGTGCTGTTTTTGCTTATGTTGGTAGGAAACATTTCTTTCGAGGTTGTGGATTTCTAATTAAAATAAACTCTTTCCACTTCCTTAAGAAATATTACCCTTAATCTTCATAAGCAATAGAGGTGCTCCCATGAGAGTCGAAGAGGTAGAGAGGGGCAGAAGGTAACCGATGGAGACCCCACACCCAGAGCTATCTACCAACCTGTTCCAGGCAGTGTGGACGGAGGCTATGGACAAGGTGACCCCAGCCCTGAGAAACTCAATGGCCACCTTCCTCTGGATATGGGATCTCTTTTCACCTCTGGATTGCTCTAGACCACTCCAGGATTGGGTGCAGGCTTCACTGAGGCTCTGCCTTCTCCCCACCTCTATAGAGCCTCAAAAAAAAAAAAAAAAAAAAACCTTTCTACATAAAATCTCTTCTTCCCAAACAGGAACAGGGTTTCCTCAAGTTGCCAATCCCTCAGTCCTTGGCAGTGCTTATTTATACCATGAAATTAGCACCATCATTACATTTTTTGTGTGTACAAAGCAATTATCTATTCTTACTTCAATTTATACTACAGCAACCTCTGGCCCTGCTGCAATGGCCCTAGGAAGCTCAGCTGAGAACTAATTGGCCACAGCCAATGAAAGTCTCATGCAGCAGCTACCTGGCTCTACATGTTCTGGAATGTCTAACACATGGAACAGCTCAAACGTTACTCAGCAGGAAGAGGGGCATGAGGCGGCTCCTTTTCTGCCATGATCTCAGAGAGGTTAGGACGCTGGGCCCCTCAGACCTCTTGTCTGACAAACCCCAGGAAGATGACAATATCCAAAAAAAGCCTTAGGAGAAAACCTGCTTTATAGGAGGCTAAGGGTAAAACCCATCCAAGGTTAGTGCTCTCCTGATTACTCTCCACAGGGGAAGCTGCCAGGACCAGACTTCCTTCCAGACATTCTATTCTCATGAGGCAACATGACAACTACAACCTGGGAGTTCAGCTCCACTGAGTAGACAATGCAGAGCCCAATTTAAGGATCATTAGTTCATTTCATGCCCTGACTGTAGTGTGGGATAGAGATTGTGAAGAATAAAAGTTATTTTCATCAATGCTAAAGATGTGGATTTGGTTAAGAAGATCAACACAGTGATTTAATTAATCTCAAACTCAGTAACTTTAGGGGAAAGCAGACTTTTAAAAATGGATGCTTTTGTAGCAATATTTTGCTATTCGAATGGGTTGGCTCCAGCAGAGAAGCAAATAAGTCTTTGAATTTCCACATTTTCCCTAATTTTTTTTTCCCCGACTTAACAGGGCTAGGAGACGTATTGGCTTTCTAGCTACCTATCGAACATTTCAACCTTTGGCTTGCCCTTGGAAAATGCTTCCTGGGGAGCTGGCTAGGGGGCAGATTCTGTTGAGATCCCAATTCCCAAGCACTTAGCCAAACAACAAATACCAAAATACCATCCTGCACAATGACCAGAAGTTTCTAAGATAAAAGATTTCCTTTTAACTGCGATTCACACCCGCTTGGAGAAAGTGTCTCATTATAGGCTTCAGAAGTGTGAAGGGCTGGCAAGGTCACTCCCGCCCCACCTTCATACAAATCTCATTTTCCAACAGTTGTTCTGCCTTTGCTTCTAACTGAGCAGTTACTACTGTCATGATTTTAACAATCTAGTATCAGATACTGCTATAGATGCCCAATAGCTCAAATTTCTAGTTTCCATTCAACAAACTGAGAGTCTTTAAATGGCCCTGGATGGAAGCCTGGCTGCCCATCCATTCAGGTAAAGAACCGGCCCCCTCCAAACCAAGTACGGCTCAGAAGTTTTTTCCCCAGGCAGGTCTGGAACTAAGCCTCCAGTGAATGGTGGAGAATGGAAAGAACCAAAACAAAACCACAAAGCGGCCAATCATGGTCCTCTTTCCCTCACTCCTGCCTGTCCTGTGAGACATATCTAGAAGGCTGTCAAGTCAATTACCTACCAAAGCCTACATCAGAGAAGCTACACCAGGATCAAACTTCTCCACTTAAAATTTTTACATAGCCTGCAAGCCCCCGCCCCGCCCCCCACCCCCCAAAATTCACAGTTTATTTCATGAAACAAAGAGCTACGGTAATTTAACACACAACACAGTGAAAGGAGATTCTGACAGTGCAGTGTGGATACCTTTTTTCTGATCACAACTACAGATGACAGGAGAGGAAAGGGCACAGGACTGGCACCAAGCAAACCCTACTCATACAACCTAAGAGATTAGGGAAAGGGACCTACTAGCTGCAGTTATATACTTATTATTCTCACACATGATAAATACTTAATATAATGAACTTTTAATGTTCTGGGTGAATTTCTTTAAAAATATCTTTTTTGTGGTTTAAAATTCTTCTAAAAGAAAATAAGATGCTTTACGTTTTCTCTTCCTTTTGAACAAAGAGCTTTTCCTCTCTGATGATGTGGGAAGAGAGAGAGGATGAAAGGGGAGAACTAGGCAGGTGGAATTCACAGAGGAGATTCCGAGGTCTCAGTGAAATGCAGGGATAAGCCCCGAAATTCGGGACAGCCCTACCCAGCCTCGTCCCTCTGCCTGAGTTCAAGAGTCTCAACCTCAGAGACAGACTTTGGGAAATAAAAGCAGATTCTATTTTTAATCTTTATATAAAGCGCAAATGCTTTTATAACAACTACTGTTCCCTCCTTGGAAGTGATGGGAGTAACTTCAATAGAACTTAGGAGGAGGAAACTGGGACGAAATACAGAATCCTGTTGAGGGTGTAAAAGCCATAACTGAGACAGAATGGCCAGGAGATGGCCTGTTGGCTAAAGCTGCTAGCTAAGTTGGCAAAGCAGAGAGGTAAACATGTTTGGTCTAGGGACAAAGGAGGGGTGGGTGAGTGGGAAGGAACTAGCCAAACAGCACTTCCTGTTGGCAGTCAGTGAGCTGGGTGAATGGAAGGGCAGGATAGCACCAACAGATTTCCCAGCCCTAAGGCCCCAGCTCAGGGCAGCAGTAACAAATAATCAGCAGTTATGTGGAGTCATCTTTTAGACTGGACATTGCTCTAAACACCACATCTCACCAGTCTTAGGGGAAGGGTTCTGGCTTGCCTTTGAGCTAAGTCAGCAGGCAGGTGCTCTCAATAGAGAGCACAGCAATTCTCAGGGAGGTGCAGAAGAGGACTCCCTCCGTCCAGTTAGGAGGGCAAAGGATCAAGGGAAAAGTAATTTTCCACGAGGATCTGGCACTCCTGAAGCTGGTATGTCTAGCTCAGAGCTTGCCAGAGACTCCCTATGTCCACTGCCCGAGACACTGAAATCTGAAAGCACCTGAGTGTTTGGGGGAATGGGGATGGGTTAGGTTCATGTAAAAGGAGAAAAATCGGTAGAAAAGAAAGGTAAGCTTGCCAATTGCCTTCTTCCACCAGTACATTCTCATAGAGTCCAGCACCCCCCAATGAGCTGCTCCTCCAAGGACAAATCTTCAGACTCTGCACGGCCCAGACAGAAGTAGCAACAATGGCTGCCCCAGCCAACAGGCCCACTTGGCCTCAAGCAGCACCCTTCCATCTAGAGAGATTTGGGCATGAGTGTGCATGCATGCACACATACTCACGCACACCCCAAGTAGGAAACACTTACTCAACACAGTTTCTGGGGCCACAAAGGACATTTCAAACTGAGTATGGAGCCCCAGGGCCCCTTAGAACTTCCTGGTCAAAGGTTCTTGAAAACAGCCTGGGAACCTAGACAGGCATGCTAGGCTCACAGGGATCAGGCCTTATTTCTTTATCTCCTGTCAGTGACTAGCACCAACCTTGCTCACGTGAATGCTCAGGAAATTGCCACTGATTTGAGTGAACATCAGTTCCTCCCAAGAGTTCATCGGGTGCCCTTGACAGACCTCTGTTGGGCTGGGGAAATAGCTTTGAGAGCCCCTATACCTTCCAACCTGACCAGCGGAATTGAATTCCATGCTTGATTCCAGAGTGGACTTTTTATTTCACATTGACCATGTGTAAAAGTTGCAGGAAAGAGACCCAGGTCTGTCTGTCTCCTTGGCTGGGGCCCACTTGGGTTTCCATACATGGTTCACACAACCACAAGCCCCCACTAGCTAACGTCACAAGAGTTCTGATTGTTGGGGTATACGGAAAGTATAACAGTGGAAAAGTTATACACTGTTGGGGTAGGTCTGTTTTTTAAGGGGAAAAAAGAAAGAAAAGATTTCCCCTCCCCAAATGGTACCCTGGGGGCAGCTTGTCTCTTCATGTGAAATTTACTGGTACTATTTCTGTTCTGATTCTGCACACTTGTGACTGGAAGGAGCCTGGTTAAGAGCTGGAAGTGTATTTTGCTCTGGTTTGGGGTCTTGCCCTCTCCCAAGAGACCAGCAAGTCTGTGCCAATGTCTGTGTGCTCCCAGTGGACCAGCAAGACTGTGCCAGTGTCTGTCCAGCCACCATGGGCCAGAGCCCTGCCCCGGGCGAGGCTTTGCCCAGGGCCCAGGGATTCTGTTCTGTTGTTGCAAACTTCTTATCTTCAGTGGAGAGGGAGGATGGGGCCTTCCCAAGAGACCTGAAGGACTGCCCATTCTTGGCAGCAAGCCCAGGTAGTTGTTGGCCTCCGGCCATTTGCTTCACCTGCTTCAACAGGCCCGGGGCTTGGCTGGGAGGTCCTGGGGTCTGCTCAACCCCTGCAGGAGCTCTTCCTGAGGCTGGAGTTGCTGGCTCATATAAAAAAGCCTTGGCAGGAGGTGGAGAAAGAAGTCTGGCCTGGGTGAGTGATTTAACAGCTTGCCAGGGGTGCTCTGCTGGGGCTACTGTTTTCCCAGGAGGCTGGAGAAGAGGATCTGACATGCTGCCTTTCTCAATAGCTCGCGGCATATGCCCCAGACCTTTGCTGGCAGGCCATGAACTCGACTCCAACACTGGCATCTTCTCATCAGCCTGTGATGTGACCTCATGAGGAGAAGCTGCCCGCTCCTTCTGGCGAGGAGTTAGGTCTATGAGATCCATCACCAAAGCAGCTCTATTTTTTGATTGAGTATTCTGGTCCACAGGCCTCAGTGCTTTTTCTTTAGCTACCAAGGTCTGGACCACAGCTGATAGTACTTTCTCAGGAGGCGGGAGTCTCTGGGACAAAGAAGCATGGGATTTGTCTGGGGTTCTGTCTGAAGTCTGAGGTTTGGGACTGCTGGTGATTAGCAGTCTGTCTGGTGGTGGAAGTCTCAGACCAGTGGGGACTGGGGTTTTCTCCAGTGACTGGGGCCTTGAGCTGGCAGCACCTATGGATTTATCCAGCCTTGGATCAGCCATCCCCAGAGGTCTCTCCAGTGGCTGGGACCTGACTGAGGGTGAAGAGCTTGGGCCAGTCACTGGAGAGGGTTTGTCAGATAGCTGGGGTCTTGGTCCTGCCACTGCAGGTGGCCTGTCCAGTGGCCTCTGGCTGGATATCAAGGATTGGGCTTTGGTCCCTGACCCAGCAAGGTCTCTGACCCTATCTAAAGGCTGAGGTCTGGAATCAATTCTCTCAAAAGATCTTTCAGGTAGCAGTGGTCTCTGACAAGTACCTGCCAGAGCTTTTTTGGATAGCGACAGCGTCTGGTTGGTGTCAGCAGGTGGCTTATCTGACATCTTGGGCCCCTGAGCAGCCATTCCTGATGATTGCTCTGCCGGGTGAGTGCTTGGGCCTGGAGGCAGCGATACTGGGGGAGGCACATACTCACGGATCTCCCCAGGTTCCAGAGGGTTGGGCCCACAGGGGTCATGCTCAGTACAAGACAGACGCCCATCCAGTTTGGAAATGAAGAGCATCCCTTCCCGATGTTGCTTGCAAAAGGAGCTGGGGCACATCTCACAGAAGGAGGCTGCTTCTTTCCCACAGATGTCACACTGATGCCAAGGACACTCCCATTTCCCTGAAAACACAGGTGTGAAACAAATACTTAGGTAAAAAGAGATATATGTGAGATGCGCCATGGCTCTGAGACTGGTCCACAGGAGTGATTGCAAAGCCTTCTTCAAACTGCCACCTTCTTCAGAGACTTTATGCCACCAACTTAATACCACTCTTTCCCCAGAAGGTCAGGTTTCTCTACTGCAAAAAACAATGCACTAAGTAACAGCAAAGTATAAAATAGCAACTAAGTATCACCTAAATATACAAGCAGGAAAGTAAATACATATTTTTATGACTATTTCCAACATGGAAAAAAAAAAAAAAAAACAACCGACCCAAAGCTCCTCTTAGAAGAAATGTTTAGATATTATCTTCATATTTTTGTAAACTACATTTGTTCTAAATTACTTTTAAATATTCAACTCAAAGAGGAATATCCCAGCTATCACACTCCTGCTTATTTGGTTATTAACAGGAATAGGAAAGAGATATACAACCACAAAAAATGGAAGCAGATTTACCTATGCTCAATTTTAAGTCTTGAAACCTGGACAAAACTTTACCTGTGTTGCCCACACAGAATCAGTGGAAAAAAACCAAAGCTAACCTGAGGTTGTATCTACTTCCCCCTATTTCATGTAACCTGAGAGTCTCAACCATGGATAGTGTTTCTATCCCTAAATACATTTTTGGTACAGAGGCAAGATCAGTTCTATCACAGCCAGTGCCAGTGATGGCCTTGAGTAATTGATTCTGAAACAATTCCACTTCCTGGCACTAATAGGTTGATGCTATGGCCTTGCCCTCATACTACCTGAGTTTCTATTATTTCATTAGCAAATACACATTGAAGGAAAGCCAATTCAGAAACAAACTCCTGTCACTTCCATCCCAAAGTTCTCCATTTCCTACAGTTCTTGGAAGTAGGCCACTAGTGATGTATGATCTCTTCATCCGGGAAAGGTTCCCTACTCGTTTTCTTTTGTCCTTTACAATAGATGGCACATCGTAATCCCTAAAATCCTCTAGTCCCAAACCACCACCCAAATGTCACCAACTTCTCTCCAACCACAAATTCCTGGGTGCTACATCCGCCTAGGCAGCTTTCTCATGTGTTAACTGATACAACTGAATCTCCTTCAGAGAAAAAAGTCTACTTTGCAAGGGAGGAGATCACCCTAGTGGTAAGCAGGGAGGTACAGAGGGTGGTTAAAAGGGTGTCAGTCCCTATCTCTTACTGACTAGAATAACCCAAAGGCTCATATCTGTCTCAATCTTTCTTACTCTGGAAAGGCAACACGATTTACTGGCTTCAGAGTCAGAAAACCTGGCTTTCAATAAAGCTCCTCCATCTGTTTTCAACAAGCCATCTCACCAATCTTGACTCTCAGTTTTCCCATATGCATTATGGGAAGAAAACTGACCTGTATGGGTTGCTGGGAAGGTAAAATGATGTAAGTAAAGTACTTGACAAACAGCAGGTGAATTACTAGTCCCTTCTCTATAACTAAGGATTCTAAGCCTTTGTGGTCATTCATTTCCAGAATGAGAACACTGACCACACCTATGCATAAGAAGACCAAATGGGACTTTCTTCCAGACTGAAGCAAATGGCATGAGACCCTGAGAATTCTGGCAGAGAACACTCAATTAACTTTGGCACCAACCTGCTGGTCGTTTGGTCAGATTGAGACAGTCTGCATGGTAAACCTTTGGGCAGCCTGGCTTCTTGCAGGAGACGAGCTGGCCAGCATCCCCACAGCTGAAACATTCATCCTCTCGCTCCTTTGTGATTTCACCTTGGGTCCTACGCTTCCCCTGTTGCTTCTTCTTAAATTTCTTTGACTTTTCTTCTGTGGCAATGGGTTGATTCTAGAGGTGAGATATTGGGTAGTCAGCATTCTGTCAACACATTAGTTGACCAAGTTAACTATCCTTTCTGAGCCTTAGTCTCTCCTCTGGGAAGAGACTGTCTCTCTGGATTGTGAAGATATGAAAAAATGTAGGAAAGGCACCTGGCATATCACAGATACCCAATAAACGGTAGTGCTGATTACCACTTTTGTATCAATTACCTAGTCACCTGAATGAAATGAAAGAGAAATATGTTTCTTTTTGTTGACATAAGATCTATTTTTATGTCTGCCTAATTTCAAAGCTAAAGACAACTCTGCATATGTGTATGTGTACAGGCAAATTTCTTAATTTATTCAACAAACCTTCATAAGCCACAAGTTAGGAAGACACAGAAAGTTAATTGATGGCCCTTGCCTTCAGCAAGACTATGCATCTTTAAGTCAAATTAAGATAATGTCCATCACTCCCCGGACAGACCTGGTTGAGCCGCAGGTCTCCTCTGTCTGTGTTCCTGGCAGGCCACACTTGTCACCAAACACCATGGCTTTCATCACATTATTCACCTTAGCCTAAAAACATCCAGGACCAATCTATACAACTTAATTAAGGCCCCTCCTATTCTGACAAGCCAGTGTTTACTAACAGCCCAGAGTGATCTCCCATTTCTAAATTTTTGCTGTCCTACACAGACCTCAAGGATGTAAAAACTGAAATCCCTAGTGCAGCTAACACTGTTAAGTATGAGTTAAACACATTACTGTTTTAATTTATAGGAAACAAGTCAACTGACATCTTAGGGAAAAAGAATATTTAACCAAAAAAACAAAACCCAATATAATATGGAGGTGATTTT
The DNA here is from genome assembly GCF_000696425.1 of Galeopterus variegatus. NCBI lineage: Eukaryota > Metazoa > Chordata > Mammalia > Dermoptera > Cynocephalidae > Galeopterus > Galeopterus variegatus. The sequence goes on along the minus strand of NW_007727753.1, from coordinate 232,197 downwards.
TCTTATTTAACAAGATAAAAGAATAACTGGTGGATGTTCTTCATTTTCATATGTTATTACATTTAATCTTTTCTTATTGGTTTCTATGCTAATTTGTATTTTCAGTTCTTAATGTTGAGCTTCATAATCAAAAAAGCACAATGGGAAACATCCAATTGGAGTCACTGTGTAGTCTACTTTTCATCAAAATTAAACTTCAATTTTCAATGTGTTGTTACTTATGATAAAAAAATCCTGAAACATCCAGATGTTCATCTATTATGTCCATCCATTATATAAAAAATTAAACAGTCACTAAAAGTAATGGTTAAGAAGACTATGTAAGAGCGAAAATAAATTTTTTTTTTTTTTTTTTTTTTTTTTTTTTTTTTTTTTTCCGTGTCCGGCAACGGATCGCAACCCTCAGTGTTGCCCCCGTACCGGACCGGGGACCGGCAACGGGATTGCAACCCTCGGCATTGCTCCCGCGCCTCGCTCAGCCAGTGAGCGGGAACCGGTCTGTATGTGGGATCCGAACCCTTGGGCGGGAGCGCCGCCACGCTTCCCAAGCGGCGCCCCACCCCACACCCCCCCCAGCCCGACCCCAAAAAAAAATTTTTTTTTTTTTTTTTCCGTGTCCGGCAACGGATCGCAACCCTCAGTGTTGCCCCCGTACCGGACCGGGGACCGGCAACGGGATTGCAACCCTCGGCATTGCTCCCGCGCCTCGCTCAGCCAGTGAGCGGGAACCGGTCTGTATGTGGGATCCGAACCCTTGGGCGGGAGCGCCGCCACGCTTCCCAAGCGGCGCACTATCCAGTGCGCCACCGGGCCGGCCCGAAAATAAATTTTTATAATATTTTAAAGAAATGGGATACAGACTTGTAAACAATTCTTAACAGATACAGAATTATAATTCAGGTAAAGTACACATAAAAAAACAAGACGCAACAATGTTTATACTTTGTTATAATGGTAGATAAAAGTCCTACTTTTATCTAGAGTGTTATACTACATTTAGAATCATAAATTCAACTGCAGATTCTTTGGTATTTTAGAAAGAGAAAGGGAGAGAGAGAGAGATACAAAGAGACACAGATATACCAAGAATCTAAGTAGCTTTAGGAGATATGAGGGAGATTAGCTGAGACTGACAAAGATGTGGAAGAAACCTACTTTACAGCTTTTTAGATAGAAAAGTATCACCAATTAAAGTCAGATCACTCAAAACACTTCAATACCCACAGATCCTCTCTTGTGTAACCAAATTGATCATCCCAATACTTAGTAAACTGCTAGGGGCCTTATTATTATATATTACAATAATTATTGCAATTATAATGACAACTGTTCACTGTCATTATTTCAAAGAGGTATCTTCTAAGACTCAGCCCTAACTGTTAGGAAAGAAGGACCACACCATTATTCCCAATGCAAAAGTCTGGAAGGGTGGTACCTTTGGCCTTACACCCAAGAAGCCACTGCAGTTCGGGGCTCCACATTTGCAAACAGTCTTTCCGTTCCCAAGACATTCTAAGTTGTAGTTGAAGGTAAGCTCAGTGCCTGCATAAGAGACCATGAAAGTATTAATATCTATGGTTTTTAATTACATTATTTCTGTATTAAATACAAAAAATGATTCATTTCAAAAATCATAAAAAGGATTCATTAATTCTAATCCCACTATATTAATAAATTCTAATCCTATAACATTACTAATCTGCTAGTACAACTTAAAAACATAAAAACTTACATGGCTTAACAATTAATATTCAAAATAACTTTTACTATATAGGTGTTATTATCTCAAATTGCTTTTCATATATTTTCTAACTACTCAGATTCAAAATATATTAATTCATTAATAATAACAAACAAAAAAACCCAGTTTATTCTATATTGATGTCCCAGGCACTGGGAAAGTAGTATGAAGAAAACCTGTTAGTCTGTGCCCAGGTGAACACATCTTCCCGGGCAGCACTCAAGAGACAGGCATCTCAGTTCAGAGTACTGCTAGAGAGATCTAGGCCACAGTTAAGCCACAGCGTAGCTGAGTGATGTGAACCCTGAGTAGCCCATTTTTTAAATAGCAATCTCACAAGTTTATTGGGAGAATAGGACATAATGAACACAGCAGTAATCTATAAACTTTAAAAAGAGGTATACAGATTAAGGTACAAAATGTCCCCTTTCTAGGCCAGCCGTGGCTCACTCGGGAGAGTGTGGTGCTGATAACACCAAGGCCACGGGTTCGGATCCCATATAGGGATGGCCGGTTCGCTCACTGGGTGAGTGTGGTGCTGACAACACCAAGTCAAGGGTTAAGATCCCCTTACCGGTCATCTTTTAAAAACAAAAAATGTCCCCTTTCTGTTAAAGGTTCATTTCATCATAACTGTGAGAACAAATAAAATACACAAACTTTCAAACTTTAAGCACTTTATGTAAGTATACAAAGAAGTTGCCTTTGTGTGGGTATAACAGCTTATAACTAATGTATACAGTGACCAACATTCATAGTCAGAAGTCTTTTTTTTTTTCCTTTTTGTCTTTTTTCGTGACCGGCAACGGGATCGCAACCCTCGGTGTCGCGCCCGCACCGCGCTCAACCAGTGAGCGAGCGGACCGGTCTCTATATGGGATCCGAACCTTCGGCAGGAGCGCCGCTGCACTCCCAAGCGCCACACTCTACTGAGTCGCGCCACCGGGCCGGCCCCATAGTCAGAAGTCTTAGAAAGATTTTCCATTGCAGAGTTAATAAATACATTCTATCAGTGACACATATATAGTTTTTTATAATGTTGGAAATAGACATTTATTTTGTTTTTCCATTAAGCAAAATATAAAGCAGCTGACATATTTATGGGTCACGTTGTAGGAATAGTAGAATCATCCGTGGCCTGGTGAGAGGCTCACACTGTAAGAAGCTTGTAAGAACTGAGACTAACCAAGGTAACAGCAGAATCATGTCTTCCGTCTCATGCCTGCTGTGACCTTACTAAATTGAACATTTGGTGATTCTATTCATACTGTTTTTTCTTATTAAAAAATTTGAGTATGTAACTGAACTTTTCTAGATTTGGTGTGCTTGTAATGCAACTCTACCACATACACAAATATAAAATAACAGGATACTTGGCATAACTTGCTGCTCACTGACTATCTACTATGTGAACATAATCACACAAGGGACTAAATTATATCAGAAGGTGTCAGCACTCAGAAAGGAAACACTGCTACCTTTCTAGAAAAGAATCTAATACACAATAATCCTTGATGGGTCTGCAATTATTGGGATGGAAAAGAGCATCAGAGAAGAGATAAATAGAGGAATGAGGATGGCACACGTGGGAGATAGTGACAGGTACGTGAAGAGCCCAGGAAGCTGGATGAAAAGTCCTGACTCCATGTACTCAGGTCTCAGCTCAAACAGATACTCAGCCTGGTACTTAGTACATTCTATCTCATTTTCCCCATCCCACCAAAGCAGACTGGAAGCCAAGTAAGGACAGGAACAAGGTCTGTGAATTTCGGCACCAACCTACTGAGATAAGTAAACAGGGGAGAAGAGAGAAGAGAAATCTGTGGCTAGACATGGTAGAGGAGGCCATCCCTATGGACATAGATTGAAGGCTCTCAGCAGAAGTATGGTACTGAAAGGTGGTAAAAGACATATTAGAACTGAAGTCATATGATTGAATAACATTTGAGTAATCAGTAAAGAGGAACCCCTCCACCCTTGGGGTGGTGAGAGAGAAAAGGGAGAGAAGAATGAGAGGTGTCAGACCCAAGTAACATAAGTATAATAACCACGTACTTTACAGCACTTTTGCAAGGATTAAATGAGGTAATATGCTTAGAACAGTGTCTGGAACCTAGTATCACTTACTTAATTATTCCTGTTACAAAGCAGAAATCTATACAATTTACTCTGAAGCCATCCATTCCAAAAGCTTGATACAAGTCAGCATTTAAAAGATTCCTGGGCAGCATATTTAAGTTGTACAGAAAAAATACACTGGGGTGGGGGAGGAGGGGAAGGAGTTCCACAGATTATATTATATTTAAAATTTTTTCCCCACACATTAAATAAAAAACAAAACAAAACAAAACAAACAAACAAAAAAAAAATGAAAAACAAATCAAGAGCTGACCAAACTGCTTTTTAATTATTTTATCTTAATTAATGCTTCCTGAGATCAGTAACACTGACTGGGCAAAAGAGAACTTAAGTCTTCTCCCAGAATGCTCAAATGGGATTTCTGTTTAAAAAATAATTGGACTATATTATTGTCAATTACAAACTAGCTAGGGCAGTCCTATCTCAGTTTTGTTTTGTGGTGGTGGTGTTGCCTGCCCAGTACAGGAATCGAACACTGGACCTTGGTGTTATCAACATCACGCTCTAACCAACTGGACTAACCAGCCATCCCCTATCTCAGTTTGAGTAGATTAGCTTCTTCTTATCCATAGGGATATGTTCCAAGACCCCAGTGGATGCCTGTGACTGTGGATAGTACTGAACGCTATATATACTATACTTTTTCCTATACATACATACCTACGATAAAGTTTAATTATAAATTAGGCACAGTAGGAGATAAACAACCATAAATAATAAAATAGAACAATTATAACAATATAATGTAATGAAAGTAAAATAAGGGTTACCTGAACACAAGCACTGAGATATGGCGACAGTAGATAGCCAAGATGGCTACTAAGTGACTAATGGGTGGTTAGGGTATACAGTGTGGATACACTGGGCAAAGGGATGATTCACAGGTGGGATGGAGAAGGATGATGCAAGATTTCATCAAGCTAATCAGAATGGCACACAACATAAAATCTATGAATTGTTTATTTCTGGAATTTTCCATTTAATATTTTCGGACCACGGTTGACCACAGGTAACTAACCGCTGTAACAGTCCCTACAATATAGGAGGATGATCTTCAAAATGTTTTGCTCATTTCCCTGCAAAACTCATTTTGAAAAATCATGCACTTTCTTGTATATTTCAAAATTCACAAACTTTACACAAGTTTAAATATTTAAAAAATCATGCAATTTGGACGGTGTTATATGCATAGGTATATATACTTAAAATAGTTTGATCAAAATCTTGAAGCTACAGATAAAGCTCCTTTAATCTGTAAAAATATCCATAATATAATGTCACTATGAAACCACTCAGCCATATCAGATTTACTTTCAATTCAAATAAGCATCTTAATACAATTATCTCACTTCCACATTCTAATTCTTAGAAACACAACACCTAGGCAGGCCATGACACAGGTGTGCATTCTTCAAATGTCTACTTCTTTGGCACCCCAGAGGTGAGGGGCTTTTTATTTGTTTTTAAAAATAGCCTTGGGTCCATAACCCATAAGATCTGTTTGGGTAAGGGTTGAATCTTTGGTTTATATAGCAGAAGAAGGGCAATTGTAAAAGGAAAGGTGAGAAAGGAAATCCAGAGAGCTGGCAGTTTTTAAAGCAGACAAATTTGTGTGCAGTTCAAATAAAAGTTGAAGGTCTGGGAATTTAGTCCCTTAAAAACATCCACACCCAATCATGAAGACTTTATGCTAAGATAAATTGGCCAGTCACAAAAAGAGAAATATTGTATGATTCCATTTATATGAGGTTCCTAGAATAGTTAAATTCAGAGACAGAAAGTAGAATGGTGGTTGCCGGGGGCTGGGGGGGAGAAGGGAGGAGAATGTAGAATAGGGAGCTGGTGTTTAATAGGTACAGAGTTTCAGCTGGGGGAGACGACAAAATGGATGGTGGCAATGGTTACATAACAATGTGAATGAACTTTATACCAAAGAACTATACACATAAAAAGTTAAAGTAAATTTCAGGTTATGTCTATTATACCACAGCAAAATAAATAAATAAATAAATAAATATTTCATGCCCAAGTACCACCTAGAAAGACCTTATGTGTCCTTAAGAGTTTGGAAACTTCATTTTGAAGTACAGGACATATGGGATTTTTAGATGATAAAACCTAAAAGTCATAGCTCCAGAATCCTCAAATGATTCTTACCTGCTTTAATGTCACTCAGGGCAAAAAGGCCAACACGGGTATCTCCATTCACAGACCACTTCTGTGTTTCACAGTTGGGCTGGCAGCAATGATTCATGAACCGAGCATAGTTTCCTTTGGGACCAGCATCAATGATTCGGTCCTAGAATTCCAAGAGAAGCTGTTCGTCAGACTTTCTGAGACCTCTGCTATTGATTAAAATTAGACTATTCCCTCTAATAACGGAGACTATTCTCTCTAATAATTTATAAAGTCTGACTCTCCAAAAACAACGTTTCTCAAAGTGTGGTTCCTGGACCAGCAACACTATCTGGCAAATTGTTAGAATGCAAATTCCTGGGTTGTGCTTCAGATATATGAAAGCAGAAACCCTAGGGTGAGGCACAGCAATCAGTGTTACAACAAACCTACTAGGTGAATCTGATATAGCTGCACATTAGAAATCACCTAGGGAGGGCTGGCCCGGTGGCGCACTGCTACAGTGTGCTGCTTGGGAGTGCAGTGGCGCTCCCGCCTAGGGTTCGGATCCCACATACAGACCGGTTCCCGCTCACTGGCTGAGCGAGGTGCGGACGCAACACCGAGGGTTGCGATCACCGTTGCCGGTCCCAGTCCGGTACGGGCGCGACACTGAGGGTTGCGGTCCGTTATCGGATACGAAAAGGACAAAAAAAGGAAAAAAAAAAAAAAAAGAAAACACCTAGGGAGATTTGAATACTGATGGCAGAGTCTCCAACCCAAATAAGATCAGAATATCTGAAATGGAGGATCTCACAAACCATTAAGTTTACAACTTGAGAAATGTTTACAAAGGTGAATACCAGCAAAGGATCCTGTTAATAAAAGATGGGGGGGGGGGGGGGG
>NW_007727753.1:214039-225202 GCF_000696425.1 Galeopterus variegatus | reverse complement strand
GAGGGGGGGGGGGGGGGGGGGGGAGGATGCGTGCGTGCACGCACAGGGTGGGGAAGTTAGCGAAACCTGTCACTCAGGTACATAGAGGAATTGCAGATACAGAGAAAATACACACTAGGATATTGAAATTAGGAATAACTTCCAAATACAATTCCAGGCACCAATGAAATAAAACTCAGCAGAAAATTCCTATAATTTGAAAGGGGATTTGGGTTCTCAAGTTGAGTTCTACAATCAATTTACATGAGTTTCTCAATACACTAATTAAACATCAACAAATCATTTTCTTAATCTATAAAAGGGTAAAAGACTGATTATTTTTCTGACTTTAAATTTTAATCCTATAGGACAAATACTAAAAGATATAATCCCAAACATATATTAATAAACATATATTAGATTGCTCAAAAAGAATGTTAAAAGCAGCTTTATTGCCTCTGGCCATATGCAGGTATAGACAGAAATGAGGAATCTTACCTATTCCAGAACTCTGTTCAAACAATCCCCACTGATATGGTGGAGAATGACCCTGCTTTGAGGGGTGCATGACATGTCTACAAATACTGTGGCCATGACAACACAGATTTCACAACCTTACAACAGTGGAAATAACACTTTCCATTACTTACTTTGTCAAGGGTGAGCATATAGAAATTAGTGATATCATGTTCTTGGGCATAACGAATTCGAGATCTACATTCTTCTTCATCTATCAGCTCACCCACATACTCATTCACAAATTCACCCTAGAACAAAAAATAGCTTCTGACTTAATGGCAAAAAGTACATTGATGTTCACATGTATATATTGATTACCACATCCTCAGCATAATGCCTAGCACACAGTAGACATAAAACAACTACTTGGCAAATAATTAAACAGACCAACCCATATTCATGGCCTTTCCTAGAAAGAAACTTCCAAAAAATTCTTTGGAAAATAAAACCATGAGTAAGGCTTATTTTATTAAAATACCAAATAAGACTTATTTTACACAAAGATTGTATAAAATTATCTATTTATTAAAAACTTGCAGATCATTTTCATTTAAAAGGTCTAACCCCTTCTCCTTCATGTTCCATGAACCCAATTTTGTTTTTTCCCCACTAAAAGTATTTCATTAGCAGATGATTAATACCTCTGTATCATGTACTCACTATCCTCTCACTCTTAATTACTAGTTCTAGGATTTTTCACAAAAGAGCAAATAAGGCCATAGCATCTTTGAATTTCTCTTTTTTTCTATCCTTCTACATAGTAAACATGATCAATACAAAGGACTTTAGAGATGAAGGCGACCATCCATTCTCAAGCCTCTCAATATGGAAGGATATGGCAAGACACAATAACATGGTTAATCCCTAAACTATGTTATTTTCCTCTATGATGAATTTTCTCATATTCATCAGTTACCAAGCAACTACAAAGAAGAAAAAAAAATCCGGTAATTAAGAAAAGTTTTTCTGGGGCTGGTGGGTTAGCTCACTTGAGAGAGTTTATGGTGCTGGTAACACCAAGGTCCAGGGTTTGAACCCCTGTACTGGCTAGCTGCCAAGAAAAGAAGAGAAAAGTTTTCCTTACCTTTTTAATATCTGTCTTTGTCCGTAGACCCCAACCCCTCTGTAATGTGCGGAAAATTTCAACCTCTGGATACTGGCGCTTGGTGAAGCACTGGTTTTGACAGCGTCCCCCAGCAGGACATACTGTGGGATGGCACTCATAGAGCAGCATGCGGTTGATACACTCAGAGTCTATCCCACAGGGGTTCTCATCAGTAGCTTTACAGTTGCAACGGGGAATTTCAGACAAGTCTGCAGTGAAGATCTGTACCCTGCCAATAGGACGGTTCACCTGGAGAAGAAGTGTATAGTACAGTACATCAGGCAAGTCAATACAAGATAATTCAGGACCTGTAAAAAGGCAGACTTCCTTGAAGTTGCATGTTACATTTCACATGATTTTGAACTATCAAGATTTAGGCAGTTTGATACGAAAATAATGCCTCATTTGATATATAAAATATGAATCCAACAAAAGTTTTAAAAATTCATTTGAAAATCAAAATTTCAAAGCCAGTAGGCCAACTGAATTACAGTCTAGGTATGTGCTATTGCCGCATGGTGGCACCACTTTAGCTGCTATACTATACCTTTTCTCTATGAATACACGTTTTAATCAGTCTTTCTTAACACCTGATCTAATCTGTTATTAATCTGAAATAAGTTTCATGCATAACACCTCACAAAGCAAAGCAAAACAACAACAAAAAACACCCACATGATTAAGTAAGAACAAAGACAAAGATATGTAATTGTAGGTAAACTCTCACTCTAGATCAGGGGTTGACAAACTTTTTCTGTAAAGGACCAGACAGTAAATATTTCAGGCTTTCTGGGCCATAGGTTTTTGATGCATGTAGTTCAACTCTGCCACTATGTAAATGAATAAGCATGGCTGTGTTCCAATAAAACTTTGTTTATGGACACTGAAAGTTGAATTTCATATAAACTGCATGTGTTACAAATTATTCTTTTTCTTTTTTTCCCAACCATTTAAAAATGTAAAAACCACCCTTAGCTCATGGGCATTACATAATTAGGCAGTAAACTGGATGTGGCCCATAAACCATAGTTTGCCAGCCTCTACTCTAGATCCTTTTCCTGGAAATATGTTTGTTTACCAAAAAACAAAAAACAAACAAAAAACAACGCAAGTAGAGGGAAGAAGTTGGCCTCTAAGTTCTGTGATGAGATCATCCACAGGAAGTTGTTCTCTCAATAGCCAACTGATGTGCTATTCTGAAATGCCTACCTTGCTGTTATCTGACACCTAGGACTGTGTGAACAGGATTACTTTCCTTTTTCTGAGGTCTAACTACACTTTGGTGTTATGTCTTCACACATAATAACTCCATTTAATTCTCAGTGTATAGCCAGAATCCACTTCGACCCATTATGGGTCTTGAGTTTCTTTCTTTCAGCAATCTTAATTACTTGTAAGGATTAATATTTTATGACTTCTATTCCTTCTTAGAGGCCTTCCAAAGACCAAAAAGAAAATTTACTTACTTAAAAAGAATAAAACTCATTCTATCTTGTAACTATCATGTAGGTTCATTAGACCATTTTATAAATCTAAGATATAGTATGGAATTTGAGTGTTCTTACTTTTCCTATTCTTGTAACATTTTAGTATTTCATCATTACCCATCAATGATTCCTAACTATGCTAAAAAAGAAAAATAATAAGAAGAAAATGGAAGAATGATGGTATTGTATATAAGCAGGATGAAATAGTGAAATAAACAGTCACACTTCAGTTTTCTTATAGCATTGCACAAAGTACTGCATCATCTTTCAAGAAAGTATAAAAGCCTGGAGATACTATCTTTATAGTCTGCTTTTAGTAAGGTTGCCAGACTTAGTGAATAAAAATCCAGGACACCCAGTTAAATTTGAATTTCAGATAAACAACAAATCATTTTTTTTTTTTTTTAAAGATGACCAGTAAGGGGATCTTAACCCTTGTCTTGGTGTTGTCAGCACCACGCTCAGCCAGTGAGCTAACCGGCCATCCCTATATAGGATCCGAACCCATGGCCTTGGTGTTATCAGCACCGCACTCTACCGAGTGAGCCATGCGCCGGCCAACAACAAATCATTTTTGAGTTTAAGTATGCAATATTTGGAGTGTCTCTCCTAGAGATTGTCTCCCAAGAATTTTTTTCTCACCTTTATATGTTTATAAGGCGGTGGTTTTTTGTCATTCTTTCGGTCTTCTTGTAGCTGCCTTAGCTCTTTTTGGGCCTTTAATTCCTCAAACCGTGCTGCAGCTTCCTGAAGAGCTAAGAAAACACATAGGACAAGTGTGACTGAAGTTATTTTGCTTTTTTCCCCCTTTAAGTTGGAGAAAACCCACGTTTTAGACAAAAACCAACCAACATTTTATATGAGAAACTAAGAATATATATGACACCTATTTTCAAATAGGTTATACGGTCCCCAGGGTACTCAAATGTAACATTAAGACAAAATGACTCAATACAGACTATAACCTTCAGAGGAAAAACAAAACACAAACAGCAAAATGACTTTAAAAAGCCCACAGATACCATCTACCAATGACTAGACTTCACCTGCTCTACAAAGTCCTGCTTCCAGGAACATTCTACTTCCTAGGTGCCCCAGGTAACATGCTCACTCTTCCTGGAAGAAATTCAAAGTTGAAGTTTTCCTTTTCTTCTTTACTATTCTCTAGAGAACTTGTCCTACTCTTCTCCTAAATTCTGTAAATATCAGCTATTAGCTCTAATGATACACAGATCTTCATATCTAATCTACATTAAAATCCTTTCATATACTCAAAGATTGGAATATCTGAAAAAGTCCAACAAAATCTTAAGATTCTCATTTTTATCCACTTAAAACAACATTTTAATTCATTATTCTTCACCCACGTTAAAAACTCTGAGAATTCCAATTCTTCCCTCTTTCCTCCCTGTGGCTTTCCCCATGTTTTGTCAATTCTTTCAAGAAAATCTCCCCTCTGACCCATCCCCTTTTCTTCATTTCCCTGTAACCATTTAGCAGAATGTGTGTGTCCTAAAATTTGTCCTTTCCTTATCATATTAGTCAGCATGTCCTGCCTAGTCTATCTCCTTAATGTCTACCCAGTATACATCATTCTCTCTACCCCCATGAACAACTCCCTGTTACTGTCCCATCATCTCTGCCCAGAACTACTTACAACAGATATATTGCAGATCTTCCTGGCTGTAGCTTCTCACCTTCTAAAGATCCCAATACTCCATACCAGACTAAGGTTTCTACAACTCTGTGCTGACCATGTCGCTGATGTAACTCTTTAGGCAAATAGCCCAGTGCTTCCCCAACCCTGTGCTTAAACTATACCAAATACTTGGAGGTCGATAACTCAGCATGTTAGATTAAAAACACGTACTATCTTCTTGACAACATTTTAAGTACCTTCCTTATTTGTTTACAGTGTAGGGGTTAAGAGTTTGCATTCTGGAGACCAACTACCAGAGTCAGAAACCTGCCTCGGGCCGGCCCGGTGGCGCACTGCTATAGTGCACCGCTTGGGAAGTGCGGCGGCGCTCCCGCCGAGGGTTCGGATCCCACATACAGACCGGTTCTCGCTCACTGGCTGAGCGAGGCGCGGGAGCAGCACCGAGAGTTGCGATCCCGTTGCCGGTCCTAGTCTGGTACGGGGGCGACACTGAGGGTTGCGATCCGTTGCCAGACACGGAAAAAGACAAAAAGGAAAAAAAAAAAAAGAAAGAAACCTGTCTCAACCAGTTATTGGTTTTGGAACCTTACACAAGTAATTTAACTTTTATGTGCCTCAGTTACCTCATGTGCAAAATCAGGATGGTATCTACCTTATACGGTTGCCATAAGGACTTAAAGCAGAAAACAAACATTGAACAGAGTCTAGCACACAATAAAGGTAACTATTATTATCATCATTATGGCTCATTCTTCAAAGCACTAATTAGGAAAGAAGCCATCCATGACTTCAAGACTTCAATCCCCAGCCTAGTCATGCTTCCTCTTGCTCTGCTTCCACAATATACTATGCACGTTTTTGCCACAACACTCACTGAATGGCATTTTGACTGCTGATATCTATGTCAGATTCCCCTATAAAAACATGTGTTCAAGAAAGCAGAAGCACCTAGCCATCCCCTGGTGAAGGAATAGAAATCACAGAATCCCAGAGATTTGGCAGCCTCACACTGACGGCATTCCCCACACTCCACCTTCTCTCCCAGCCTTGGTGGTGGCCATCTCTATGCAGGCCAAGATGTAGGTCACTTAGTCCCTGACAATCTGAGGTTACAAGACTCAAGACCCAAGCTCCTACAGTATTAGTAATGATAGCCCACAGTATCAGTACTGTGTATTACTGTATTAGTAATAGTTCAAATAGCCCATATCTCTGCACAGAAACTACATGGCAAATAGGTAAATAAGAACCCACTAAAATAACATAAGGCAATCAAAAACTTTGTTGAACTTGATCCCTTTGGACATCACTCCCGTTACCTACCCAGGAAGTTTCACTTGCCAAGAATCCCTTTTCATCTCACCCCGAAGACAAAATCTTATACTTTAACGTCCAATACATTCAAATTGCCTTTTAAAGGACAGCTAGAAGAAGAAAGTAATTGCCACTGAAAAGATACCAAATATGTACCCTGGAGGTCACTTTTATTATCCCACTGAACTCACAGCAACCTTACTCCATTATATGGTAAAGGAAAATCCAGGCTCAAAGTTGACTCAACCACCTGGTGAGTGGTAAAACTAGCCCTGGTGACACCAAGGGACCTCACCTCCTACCCCCAACTGTCCCTACTGCCTTCAATGCTAGGCCAGCCTACAAAAATTTCTTTTGATTCAGAGTATTTATGCTTTGACCTCCACCATTTTGCTCTACAATTTTGGGTAAATTTTATTTCTTCCCAACAAACTAAAAAAAAAAAAAAAAAAAAAAAATCCTTGGAGTAAATGTGGGGCTCTGCTAGAGATTCAAGCCTTTGCCTATGAACACTTTATAAAATAGTTCCAGAACCTCCATTACTTGATGAGATGCTGAGAAACCAGAACTGATAAGACCAAAAAAAACTTCCTCAAGGAATATCCAGTTAAGTAAAGGTTAGGCTCAAAAAATAATGAGTTATGTGGGTCAACTTCCCTGCAAAATCCTACAACTGCAGCCCCATAATGTGCCCCAGAGGACACAACACAGCTGCTAAATGTAACATATGTGAATTCTAACACAGAGCAGATACTCAGGCAACAAAGGCCTGTGTTGATATAAGAACAAAAAGGATAAAGTTACCTTTTTTATATGTCCCATCCACTCCTTTGCCCATCTTATCCTTGCTGCTCACATCCCCCTCCATGTAAGGAAAGACTCGAGCCTGATGAGTCCACAGATAGTCATTAGAACCAAAGAAGAGGACAGGGAATTCGCCCACATCATGTCTCATCTTATCTATGTTGGAAGGAACAGCTCGAGGATGGCAGATCTCAGCTGGCCACCACCTGGGAAAGGTGAAAACAAAGGACGAAACTTCTAGAAGGCTGCAAGACACTAGGAAAATAACCCACTTAGGATAAGAATAAGGAATAGCAATGTCTGTCTGTCCACATTAAAGTCTAGGGCATTCTTACTAGCTAACAAGAGTACAAATAAGGTATATGTGCTGGAAGCCTGAAAACACCTGCCCACACTCGCACACATGTACATACTCCCTTAGACTCAGTTATTCTACTTCAAGGAATCTATAAAAAGGAAATAATTAGAGAGATGAACAAAGGTTTATTTGTATAATGTTCACTGAACATATCTGTAAGAATGAAAAACTGGGAACAATGTAAATGCACAGCATCAGGGGAATGACAGTAATAACCATGCTGCACTATACAACGAAATACAATTTGGCCTTTAAAAGGGAAACGTTCAGTAATCATTAGGAGTATGTAAAAATAACACCAAGAAATGTAAAAAAATAAAAAGCACATACAACCACTTTGGGAGACAATCTGACATCAGCTATTAAAGCTGGAAACTCCTACACCTATTTTACTCTGGAGAATGCCCTATAGAAAGCTCTTTTGTGTGTAAACCAAGAAACACTAACAAATGTTCATAGTGCAAACAGGAAAACGGATACATGAAGTATACAACATTGTGTAACTATATAAAGAAGCTACGTAGAACTATGAATTAACTAGAGCTCTATATTAACTATGATAAATCTCAGGAGCAAAAAAGTGAATGATAAAAGCATGATGTAGGAAAATATATCAAAAATAATTTCTTTATATAAAGGTCTAAAACATGCAAAACAAAACATTATACATGTGGCAAACATATACAGCAAGGCAAGGGAATTAAAAACTTAAAATTCAGTAGAATAGTTACCTCTGGGTGAGGGGAGAGAATGGAATCAGACAGGGCATGGAGGGAGCCTCAAAACTACCAGTGCTGCTCTATTTCTTTAACTGGGAGGTACATACATAGGTGCTCCTTTTGTCATTCTTTAAAATCAAAAACGTCACATTCTTTTATGCATTATTGTTCAATGAAAAAAAAATTTTAGGGCCGAGCCCGTGGCGCACTCGGGAGAGTGCGGCGCTGGGAGCGCAGCAGCGCTCTCACCGTGGGTTCGGATCCTATATAGGGATGGCCGGTGCGCTCACTGCCTGAGCGCAGTGCGGCCGGTCTCAAAAAAAAGGACCAAAAAAAAAAAGAAAAAAAGAAAAAAAAATTTTTAAAGAAAAAGTGAGATGCAAAACAAGGTATAAACTATAAGAACAATATTGGAGGACTGTGGGGAGAAGGCTGTGTATTGGCATGTCTGTAAGTGAATATGACAAAATGTTAACAATGTATCTTCCTTGTTTGTGAGTTTATGGGTTTTCATAAATGAATTTTCTACAGAGAACATGTATTATTTCTTTTTTTTTTTTTTTAAATCCTATATAAAGATGACCAGTAAGGGGATCTCAACCCTTGGCTTGGTGGTGTCAGCACCATGCTCAGCCAGTGAGCCAACCGGCCATCCCTATATGGGATCCCGGGGCCTTGGTGTTACCAGCACCGCACTCTCCCAAGTGAGCCACGGGCCAGCCCAGAACATGTATTATTTCTTTTTTTTTTTTTTTAAATCCTATATAAAGATGACCAGTAAGGGGATCTCAACCCTTGGCTTGGTGGTGTCAGCACCATGCTCAGCCAGTGAGCCAACCGGCCATCCCTATATGGGATCCCGTGGCCTTGGTGTTACCAGCACCGCACTCTCCCAAGTGAGCCACGGGCCAGCCCAGAACATGTATTATTTCTATAACTGCAAATCATAAAGTTAGTTTTTTTTTTCCTTATAAGGAAAAGTTAATTAGGTGTGCGGTACTGTGCCTAATCAGGAAGATCATTTTTTAAAAAAAGAACTATGTCTGAGAGATTCCAAGGAAGAGAGGATGGTAAATTCTATGAGTGCCATTCTCCTTCAGGCTTACTCACCTGTATCGTCCAACTTTTACCCAGACAATCTCCCTGTAGTGAGGCTTTTTGCCTGCCTTACAGTCATTGCAATACCAATTTCCTTCAGGGATATCAATGTTCAGACACTCACGATGAAAAGCAGCAGGGCAAGAATCACAACATAGAAGGCTGCCTCCTGTGGGAATACAAATATCTGGCATTCAGACCTCAGGCTGCTGTAGGGACCCAGCTGAAATAGCTTTTGCACAGCTCAAATTATGTATCTCCCAATTACCAAGTACCAGCCAACAGCTTAGTAATTTAGTTACCCAGAAAGACTTCTCTACAAGAATACTCCCTCTCCAATATTCCTGACCGCTCCCCACCATTAGATTTGCCACTGATAAAGATGAGATCTTATTGGCAAAAAATTAAGGCAATGAGGTCAAAAGTAAACCCAATAAAGTCATTTCTGTGTACATACACACACGTACATTTTCTTCCTTTTCACTAGAACACAAAACAGTACACAAAGAGAATATCAATGACACACAATGATCAGAGTATAAAGAGCACAAGCCTTAACTGATTGATGTCAGATTTGGGTTGGAATTCCAGCTCTAAGACCATATGACCTAGGGAATTCACTTTCCATGCTGACCTGTAATTTCCTCAATGGTAAGGTATTTTCTACAACAAACAATAATCACATGTTTTTGAGGACTAAACTAGCTAATAAATCACATAGTAGTGTCTGAAACATAAGTAGTATCTTCATCTGGTGGTTCCTTCTCTCTTCTTAAAATTACTAACTTTTCGAGGTTAAATGAGCAGAGCCAAGGTTGGGTTTGCTGGGCTCCCTGGGGAGAATAAAAACAGGAGCCACAGATGATCAACAAGAAGGTCACACGTTGGGAAGCCGGGACAAGCCAGGAAGCTGCTTTTTGGGTCTGGTAAACTGGACTGAGTGGTCAAGAGAGGAAGTGAGTAAGTCTGCTGTATACTAGAACTTGCAGTGAGATAAGGGAAGGAGACTTCTAGTGAGACCTTAGTAAGGAAGAATTAGATTCCATATCTCCAGTCCCCAAGGCCTGGGCTTACTTCACAATACCAGAGTTTCCCAAGGTCAGATGCTTATAATTATCTGAGAATAATTTTGGCATGAAGTAACACTAAATCCACACAGGATCAAAACCCTTCACCTTCTTCCGGTCAAGATGGCAGAATAGATGGTCCCTAGCATCACTCTCTCCCACAAATCAACTGATTTAAACTATAAAAACATAACATCAAGTGCATATGGAACGGGGAGACATCCAGCGGGGGAGGCAGAAGACCACATGCCCTGCGGGGCCGCAGTCACACAATCCAGCAGATAGAGTTCACCGCTGCCACCCGGTTTCATTCCCAGCCCAGCCCAGTGTGCACAGAGTGGGGAGACGTCCGGCAGGGAGGCAGAAGCTCCGCAGAATCCACACACCCTGTGGGGCTGCCACTGCGTGATCCAGCAGGTAGGCTTCACCGCAGGCACCTGGCTCCATTCCCAGCCTGGCCTAGTGCGCTTTGAGCAGAGAGATGTCTGGCAGGGGAGGCGGGAACTCCACGGGGACAAGGCTGGCAGGCGATCCAGCAGCCTGGCCCAATGCGTACGGAGCACAGAGTTGTCCACCAAGGGAGATAGAAGCTCTGTAGAGTCCACACACCATGTGGGGGGGGCCACCGCCGTGTGATCCAGGAGCAGCTAGGCTTCACCGCCACCACCCGGCTCCACCCCAAGCCCACCCTAATGCGCACGGAGCAGGGAGACATGCTGCAGGGGAAGGGGAAGCTCTGCAGAGACCACACACTCTGTGGTGCCTCGGCTCATTGCAGCAGCCCGGTCCAGAGTGCACGGAACAGGGAGAAGTCCAGCATGGGAGGTGGAAGCTCAGCAGAGACCACACACCCTGCAGTACTGCCCCGTGACCCAGCAGCCCGGCAGAGTCCAAGCTGAACAGACAGGTGGCTCCCTGGAGAGGCCCAAGACCCGAGGCAACCACACACGCAAGGCACTAGTAGCCAACTGAGTAGTCACTGATGTAACCAAACCAAATTGGCAACCACAGCAACATCTTAGTCAGTCAATAGTGTCAAACCTGTGGACTGTG
>NW_007727753.1:212560-212921 GCF_000696425.1 Galeopterus variegatus | reverse complement strand
AGCCCCAATCAGGCTAACATCAGACTTTTCATCACAAACCCTAAAAGCCAGAAAGGAATGGGATGATATATTCAAAATACTAAAAGACAAAGATTGTCAGCCAAGAACACTCTACCCTGCAAGGTTATCCTTCCAAAATGAAGGGCAAATAGGATATTTCTCAGACAAACATAAACTGCGGGAGTTCACCACCACACGACCACCCTTACAAGAAATTCTCAAGGGAGTACTGGGTTTGGTTCCTGAAAAATAACTACCACTGCCATAAAAACCCAACAAAAATCAAAAACCACTAGTATTATAAAAATGGCATTCATGAAGAGAAAACAAACAAAAACGCTATCTACAACCTAAGGAACCA
>NW_007727753.1:210931-211780 GCF_000696425.1 Galeopterus variegatus | reverse complement strand
GGGAGCTAAAAATAAATAAATAAATTCACACACACACACACACACACACACACACAAAGGGGGGAGGGGAGAAGACATAACAACTACAATTCCTTGAAGTTGATATGGCAAGCAAACAGGAAGGACATTGGTGGGTGGGAGGGGGAAAAGGGAGGGAGGTTTCGGTAATGGGCCACAATAATCAACCACATTGTATATCGACAAAATAAAAATTTTAAAAAATTACTAACTTTTTAGAACTTCGTAGTTTCAGTAACATGGTTACACATTTTGCCTTGTGTCAAAAATAAAAGAAAAAAAAATCCTAGGATGAAGCAATTGTCTATGTATTTAATTCTCTACAAAATCATGATGTTTGGCATCCTTATGACAACTATGACCCTTTTTCAGAATACCATATAAATGCATAAACTTCATACATAAGATAAAGGACACCAATTATATTAAAATATAATTATCAAAACATCAGGACAAAATAAAGAGAATCAGTTATATTTCTTTGTAATGCATAAACAAGATCTAGCAGTAGTAATGACTGCAAATGATATTTCAAGATATCTTCAATCGCAACTGTGATTTTCACTGGTGATTAAAAAAAACCATAAGTTGGGCTGGCCCGGTGGCACACTGCTACAGTGCGCCGCTTGGGAGCGCGGCGGCGCTCCCGCCAAGGGTTCGGATCCCACATGCAGACCAGTTCCCGTTCACTGGCTGAGCGAGGTGCGGGCGCAACACCGAGGGTTGCGATCCCGTTGCCGGTCCCGGTCCGGTACGGGCGCGACACTGAGGGTTGCAATCCGTTGCCGGACACAAAAAAAAAAAAAAAAAAAAAAAAAAAAAAAAAAAAAA